>NW_015113608.1:57748-229816 GCF_001443285.1 Poecilia latipinna | reverse complement strand
ACTTTAGTTGCTTTTAAAAGCAACTAAAGTAATACTCTGAAGTAAGACCGGGTGTGGTAGCAAACCTGCTCCTTTTTAAGGCAGAGGTTCTCTGGCTCCTACACCAAGAATGGAAAAAAAAAATTAAATTTACAGTTTCCTTCCCTCTTTCTGTTATCTGAAAGATAAAAATTCTAAATTTCAGATTTTTTTTTTTTGTATTGATTTACATTTATTTGTCTTAACTCATGAGCCAAATGAGAACCCATAGATACATGTTGACACGTTGTGGATATACAAGTCAAAAAGGGTCATTACACTGTTGGACCTGGTTTCACGCTGGACCTGAGGTTCTGGTTTAAATGACAAGTATGGAATTAAAACTCCTGGTCACAGGTTGCCCACATGTCAAGCAATTTGTGAATAACATGGGCAATTATAAAAAGGGTTTTTGTTGCAGCAGTGCTGATAAAGACTTTGATTATTTGAAAAGAATGAATGCATTTTCCAATTTTTGTTAAAATGTAAAAATGATTTCTCATGTAAATTTTCTTAACTTTTGGGACATTTCTTTGTCATATCTTCTAATTCAAATGAAAATTTTTTATTTTAAATTTGACGGAGTGGATTGTGAGTTCTTAAAAACTAATGGAAAAGCATCGATCAGCTTTGATCCAAATTTCTGGACAGCAATTTCCTTTCAAGCTCACTGAGAGGAACATAATTAGATCTCCTACAGGCTGATCATTATTGAAAGATGAAGATAGCGTCTAAATGGCTAACATACAAGAGCAAGGAAGCATAACTAGGTGTAATATCTTGTAATATATATAGATATGTAATGTCTGTTGACCAGAAGTACTTGAGATTTAATATAATTTCTTCACTTGATGTTCACATCTTTTGTTAAACTCCATCCGATTCTGGTGCAAACACACAGAAAATCAAACATGCACACCTAATAAATCTCTTTTTTTATCCCCCCTGTGATAGATCTACAGGTAAAAATCTACAGAAAAATGATTCAGTTGTGTATCATTTATTGCATGCCTGTACTGGGAAGGGAAGACTTTTACCTTCTCTTTAGCATCAACCTTTCCCAAAAATTCGCTTGGAAGATTTTGGCCTTCTTTCCAAGCTCCACCAGCTGCAGCTTTCAGCAAGAAAATCTTGACAGACAAACATTTGGGGTAAAAAAGCAGCACAACTTCTATTTGTGGTGTGATGAATGAAAGGCTCCCTCAGTCAGCGCTGAGAGCTGAAAGGAGCTGCAGTTTGTCTGACATGAAGAGAAACCATTTGCACGAGATTCTTTTTTCGAGGTTTACGTGACACCTTTCAGCGTGTGCTCTTAAAGAGCCGAAATATAACGGCACACAATTGTTGAGCCTTTCCTGGGAAACAAGTGGCGCGACACAGTTGGGCTAAAGTGCACAACAGAGGTGCACTTTAGCACACATCTGTGCTAAAGTGCACAAATGTGGACTTTAGCACATCTGGAATGCGAGGAATGCTTTGACTGCCACTTTAATGGTAGAGTTTAGGAATTTTAGAACTCTTTAAAAGTGACTGTTTGGTCGTGAACTCCAACTTTCTGCACATTTGAATGCAAAAATGATTCACGGTAAGAGCCAGCGGTCTGTTTGACCTCAAACTACTTTAACTTGAAATGGAATCGGGGCGTAACTCTGCCCAAATCCCACTTGACATCCCCACCTTCATCCCTCTCCCCATAATCCATCTGATGACTTTGGTAATCTGCATGTCATGTACAATTAGGAAGACGCGGAAAGGCAGAGAGGGAGATGAGATTTTCAAACGCTGAAGTAATCAGAACGCGGGCGATGTGCATGGATGTGCTCGCCGATGGCGGGCCTGTTGGTTGGGACCATGACACGCCGCAGAAGTGGCAGCGTTGTGACAAGTTTCCTCTGATCAGGACTGCAGACACGACAGAGCAGAGAGTGAGACTTGGAGGCGAAAACACACTCAGCCTTGTGGTCTCCATCTTTATTTTGGTTTGTCTCCCTCTCACAGATGCTCACACATATTCTGGGAAACCCCTCAGGACAAGCAGTTCTTCTCCACCACCACACCCGCTCTCCTCGTTCCTGTCACCGTCTCCTCTTCTAGTTATACCCTGCAGCTTCTTCTTCTTTTTTTCAACAAAATCAAACACTTAAATTCAAAATCCGATTTAAGAGCCTTCGGTGTAAATAAACAAAGTAAGGTCATACAGTCAAGTGGAAAAAATTGGGACGCGGTTGAAAAAGAAATGTTCATATGTCGACGATTGGTAATTTTTTAAATTACTATTTATCTTTAGAAAAGAAAGTGATTTAATTTCAGGTCAGCACAAAGAATAACCTTGCTTTACTCTTTCAACAAAAGGCATCAAATTGCAAAGTCCAATTTTTTTAAGCCATGACTGTATGCCAAACAATGCATGCAGTAAACTCTAATTCAATCCCCACAAATTCAAATGCACCTCAGGTATAGCTAATGTGGATGAGGAAGTACCTGAGGTAACGTCACCATCAGGGCACAGGAGAGGTGAGGAAGGAAGAGCAAGCAGGTGTGGATGTTCACTGCTGAGATTTGATAGCATAGCTGCAAATAAAGGAGAAGGTTCATGGAACGTTAGTGAAAGCTGTTAGGATGTTTGGTCAGTAGACGGTGTCACTAAGGAAAAAGAAACTCGCCTGGCAGAGATGAAAATGTCAAGACTGACCGTTCATACTGGACAGGATTAAGTGAATAAGCGAGAAAGGACAGACTGGGATGTTTTATACACATGTAGGGAGGAACAGAGGACAAATTGGACAAAGCAAGTTAAACATGAAGCTCCCTGAGAGAGGGATATGAAAGAGAAACACAAGGATTTGTGGATGAAGTGAAAGACAAGAAAACGAAAGGAAAATACAATTTGCAGAGATTGGGTAACATTGTCTTTAAATTGTGCTTAAAGTTTGTAATACAGTACAACCTACAGTGATAAGTTTCAGACTCAAAACAAACGTCCTGTTTGTGAATCTAAATTTTGTGAATCCTATCAAGGATTTTCAGCTTCTTATACTTGTTTCAGTGGCTTTGCTGGGCTCTTGGCAATCTTTGAGCTATTTCAACCTTTGTGCTATTGGAAACATTTATACTTTTTAAATAATATGGTATCTGAGTAAAAAAAAAAAAAAAGCTCCTGGTTAAAAAATTAAGTTTGTATCTGATATCTATTTAAAGCGGCTCCTTACCAATGAGATTCAATGTGACGTTTAGATGAATAAAATAGTTCATTAAAAATCTTCTGTGGACTGCAGCTCTGATAGTTCAAAGAAAGTTCCTCTGGCTTCCTTTGATGCTGATTAACATCCCATGAGATTTGTCTAATTATGTCCACTTCTGCTTCATCAATCCAGAATGAGTTTTGTACAGTTGTTTCTCTAATGACCATAATACATAGTTGGATAATGTTGTTATGAATTAGAATGAGGTCTCAGCAGATGTACTATGTTGCCAAAAGTATCGGGTCACTTGTCATTACCCACACAGGAAGTTGAGCAGCACCTGTTGTTAACCCGAAATATTATTTTGGCCAAATCATTAGTGGCTATGGTAGCTTCAAGTCTCCTGGTAAGACTTTCCACAGGTGTCTTTATGGACTTTCTTCTATGCACTGGTTTGCAGTCACATGGATACAGGAAGTCGCCATCCAAATAATTAATATTCTGCTCAAGAACACTGCTGTGATTGAAGAACGGGACTCTAACAATCCCAGATCAATCTGGGAATGCTAGAAAGTGAAATAATTAAAGGGGCAGTATTTTCCAGGCACATAGTGCCATTTTATAACATAATCAAGTAACTACCTTCAATTTCTGTATATACCAAATATGACTTAAAAGAAATTTGACTTTGTAATTTAATGCCTAGAAATTTGTTTGTATCTTTCTGATACTCTGCCATCAGGAAGTGATCACATCACTCCTCTGTTAACCCTTTTTACCAGAGTCGCACTGAGAAGTAGCTCACATAATGAGCTCAGCAGGTGTGCAGTTCCACCAGGTGTCTGCTAATTGCTCCTGGCTAGTCTGAAGGAGCTTAGTGGGGGAGTTGTGAGAGAGGGCTGCTCTGTTTTTAATGAGAACACAACAATAAAAAACCCCTCCCCAATCCCCAAATCTAAGGTGTGGTCAGTTCACGAACAGGAAGATAAACAACAACAAGCGCTAATAGGAGCAGAATGAGAATCAGTGAGGATTTGGCCCAGCAGATGAAAATCTAGCATTCTAATCTGCAAAAGTTATGAAGTTGAATGGTCAACACTCTTCCTCTCTTCATTCATTTAACATCTTATTACCAATACATTACTAGGAAGGCTATAAAGCAAAACTTGTGTGTATCTTGAATGTGCTTCAGTGAAAGAAACGTAAAATACAAAGTCCTGCAGCACATTTTAATAATGAAAGCTTTATGCCTCCTGGACCCTTTTACACATGTTTATCAGGAGTTGAATAAGAGTGAATATATACCGTGTGTCCATCACGATCTTTATTTTTTAAAAATACATAAAAGCAGCAGGACCACCGTAATTATTGGTCAAAAATATAGAGAATTATCCAAATTATAATTAATTGTAATTACCCTATCATCCATGAATGCTCATCTTTGGCTCTAATCAAAATCAATTATATTCTACTGATGGTTTCAAGTGCTGTAATCAGATCTGTGGAGTAGATGGAATAAAATGAGGCAGTGACACCTCCATTCTCTGCTTTAACATCAAGATTTAGAATAAAAAATTATCCTTATGAGCCGTGAACAAATTTATGGCCTAAAAACCTGCATCATGCAGAATGCAACAGCAGTATCCATCAATGCTCTTGTCAACTGACTGTTCTTACAGCAGCTTTAAAGACTTCAACAGTTAAACATACATTGTTAAACTTCTTGATTAAGGGAGTTTATTTGAGAAGGAATGTTTATAGATCTCATTACCAAGAAAGTAAGACTGAAATGAAAACAGTTTAAACAATCCTTTTTCATAAAGAACCTGCTATGTTCATTCCAGTGTCTCCTCCGAAACCTGGCTAAAGCAGACAAGAATAACTATTATTATAAAATAAAATAATTGTCTATTTATTTAGTGCCCCATGAAAAAACTGAATGTGATTATTGCACCTGGAATCTGGTTGATTAATCTTCACAGTAAAGCAACAAGCTGTGAAAAGCTGTGCTAGCTTGGGTTTATTGTTTAGACTGTTTAATTGTAGTAGAAGGCATATATATAAGTACATTTTAACTATTTAATTAATTATTTAGGTTTTCATTCCCAGTGTTAAATAATTAATGACTCATTTAAGTCTTCATTCAATGGTACCTTTTTAATTGGTCCTACATGCCGAAAATGTCATTTTAGGTATTTTAGCACAAGGAAAATACTTAACAGAAAAAAACATAAAGAAAAGAAAAGATTGAGGACCGCAGAAATTTAAATTGTCATTGAAAATAATATTAACTTTAATAGGTTTTTCAGAATTATGTTTGGTTGTCGTTAGACTGTTGATTCTGTGGCTCTTAAAAGTCTACACTTCTCTGTTGAAAATAAATGCTTTTGTGACGTTAAAAATTAGATCATGACAGTAGCAACAAGCACAAGAGGAACCCAGCATCTGCATCTACATAAAAATACAACAGTAACAGTAACACAGGAAAACTGTTTTGGAAAACATAACAGGATCTGACAAGGAGGTAATAAAACTGACTGGCTCTAAACTGTTGGGAAGGTGATTGAGTGGCATGAGAAGAGGGAATGTGGCTGATTAATACAGAAATGAAACAATCTTACAAAACCAAAAGCTAAAGCCTGACAGTATAGCACACAAAAAAACAGAACACAAGAAATAATGAAATATCAGAAAAAAAAGAGTGAAGCATGAAACCATAAGTGACAAAAATAAAAACCTTGAAAATTAAATGCTAAAATTTAGACCCAAGATCCTGATGGGGGTTTTCTTTACATCTTGAATTGTCCACACTGCTTCATCTCTTGAAATTAATCTTCGTGTTGTACTTTACATATGCCAGCTTGGATGGATGGACTTTACATAAACAGGCCTAAATAAGGAAACAAAATCGCGTTGATGGACCTGGTTGTTCTGTTCTACTGGAGTCTCAACATGTCATTATTTATTGCCTGCCTGCTTCGTCCTACTTTCGCATCACCCAAAGGTGTATTCAGTAATAAAGATGAAACTGCCCAACCCCTGCATCTCCTCCTGCTGCAACCCTCCATATCAGTAGAAACTAATCCTTTTTTTGTTGTCGAATAAACAAACAACTTATGAGTCCTCACAAAGCCAACACAAAACCGATGGCCTGAAATGAGCCAGAGTGGAGAGAGACAGAGAGAGGCAGGACAACTGCGACTCTGTAAAATTAGGAAAGGACCATCAGGGTTTGTATTTGTGTGTACTTACAGCTGTCATTACTGAATATTGCTGAGAGGAGAATGCTCTCGTTGGCCATAGAACAGGAGCAGACCAGTAATGGAATGGTCCCCATGCCAAAGCACACCCACTGGTTTCATTGAGTGCACAAGATTCACCCAGTAAATGCAGAAAGTAGATGTCTCTTCTGCTAATGGCAGGCAAAATGTTCATTGGTCTGTGTGTTTAATCGGATTTCAGGAGCCAAAAAGGCAACTTAAAATCATGCAAATTTGTTAGGAAGCAGTAAGAAGTGGAACAATGTTTTGGTTTCAGTGACTCAGGGGTCAATGAAGAGACCAACACATAAACGTTAAGGCACAGAACTGGTTCCCAAAGAAGCCACTCAAGCCATAAATGGATGCACTAAAGGCTCTTTGGTGTGCAACGTTGTTTTTGGTTTTTTTTTCCACCTTTGCCTTGCAAACCTTTTCACACCCCTGAAAAATGTTTCCATTTTATCACAATACATCCACAGCCTTTGCTAGATTTTATGTAAAGGAACAAGGCAAGAAAATTATTTCAATTTTTTAGTTTACATTGGTATTCAGTTGCTCTTGGTCAATACTTTTGTAGAACCACTTTTTCATCCAATAGGACTACAAGTCTTTTGGTCTGTACCAGCTTTGTACAACTAGAAATCTAGCATTCCCACAAAATGTTGCTGGAATCCAGTCAAAGTTTTTGTGGAGATCATTTAAAGGTTTTGGTCACTTTGAACGAGACGTAACAGTGGTCATGGTTTTTCTCCACTAAATATACAAATTACATTTGGAAATGATTTCACACAGACGGCATTAAACCTCAACAGGGAACGACACGCTGATGGATGAAGTTATCACTTGCTGAAAAATCCAAGGACTGAATATGAAATCGAAGTGCAATGCTTGTTTATTGTGGGAGCTGCATAGGTAGACTGATTTCTCCTGACACTTTAATAGTGTGTTCCTTCGGCCCTGTGGAAAATAGGACTGTCGCATAAAAGCCAGTCATGCACAGCACAGTTCATACTGGCAATAGGCAGGAAAAGAACCACACAGGACAGGGGGAAGGGAAAGCAGAGAAACATGAGGCATGTGGTGGTCTTGGGCAAAGACCTGAAGTACATTGAGAAATAAGATAGGACATCTTCATTTTGTCTTAACATTGGCCTAACTCCACAATATGCCTTGCTCTGCTCTGCTCAAGCAGGCTGCAGAAGCCTCAGCCATTCACACTTAACAGATGGATTTAGACTCTGAGACTCAGGCACTCTGTAATATTTGCTGCCTCAGGTGAGATTTTTGAATTTTGGATTGAATCAAGCGTTTCAAACCAGTTTTGAGATATGAAAAGTCGGCGCTTTAAATGGGATTTTCTTTTTTAATTAGTCAATCCGAAGCCATATTTGAGGGTCCCACCTGTAAGGTTGGTTGCCTGGAGGCTGTGAATTTGGTATATCTCTCAGTTAGCTGCTATGAAAAGAAAGAATCAGAAAAGCAGGTTCAGCATCTGAGCCCAAACTAATACATTCTGGCTGTTCTGAGGGATAAAAACATATTTTATCACCATTCACCCCCATCTGTCTCAGTCTACCATAAAGGACACAGATAATCATTATCTTTAATCCTGGCTAGAAAACTGGAGATCTAACACTAAACCATTTTGTCAGTCATGTTAAATTACAATATTTTAGCTAATGTTATAAGACTAGTGGCTAGAATGTGGTTTGTGAACTATTCAAAACAAGTCTACTGAACAGAACGCATTTTGTTAATATTTGGAAATACAGTAACAATAATTTGAAAATGGCAGTAAACAAAGAAAATTAATTATCTATTTAAAAAAAAGACCCTGGAAAATATAACTTCTAAATCCTTATGTATAAAAACAGCAGTTGATGTACTGATGACAGAATATTTTGCTGTTGCAGGTAGTGTGTCATAAATTTTCAGTAGTTCTTTCACGATGTTAACATACTCTCTCTGCTCTGCTAAAAGTCAAAAGGGTCAAATTTGGTATTGTACTATTTTCCTATTGCAAAATAGTGCAAAGAGTATTAAAAAGACTCATCTGACCAGAGCATCTGTTTCACAGGTTTCCTGTGTCTCCTTCATGCCTTGTGAAAAACAGCGAATGTGACTCTCATGACTTTAATTCATCTAAAACCTGTGGTGTCCAAGCTGGGCTTACAATTTCCACAGCAGTTCAAAAACTATGTAAACCACTATTCTCATCGACTATTATTTAGTGCGGATACAGAAGGACAACTTCAATCACCTTCCCTGTAACCCATTTTGTCTAAAAGGTAGGAGCTTTATGGACGGAATATACAGCAGGAAGCCATTGAAAATAATGGATTTGAAAGAACTTTGATGTCATCTTGCCAGCAGGCAAGAAATGACATTTTATTTTTCAGGCAACAGTTCAGTCTTTTACCCTTTTCAAAAATACACCTACCTTTACAAAAAACAGCATTAACTTTTCTGCTTAAAGCACTGAGAAATATTTAATCAGTTTGCTGTAAGTCAGGTAATTTCCGCGAATAACTCATAGGGCATTTGAGTCATGATTAAAAAAATACTAATAGCTTATTTTAACATGACAGCATATTTATTTTATTCTTTTAGATTTACGGTAAGCTGTTTGAAGCCGTAGTCTACGGAGATAAATGTTTGCAAATTATATTCAGTGAAGCTGACAATTAGCTCTTCAGACAAACAGCTTACTTCGACAAAAATTAATGCCTCAAAGATCGTTGATCAAAAACATCCCAAACTGGATTTACCTATTACTAAACTTTAGGGATGACTTAATAACTTTCAGTTAAGACAGCACTGAAACAAATTGAGGGTGAGAGCGTGTCTTGCATCTGATGCGTGATAGATCTGCTGGGCCGAGCAGCTGCAGCCATAGTAAGTCAGCTTTCCTGTCACCTGCTCCAATGCACAAACCCACCCGACTATATTTATCAACTGGTGGTGGTTTATGAGGCAGTAGTAGACCTGTTCATTATGGTGCTAATTTCATCCCTGAACTCCTAGTTTTCATGCGTGCCTCTAAACCTCATCAACTTTCCTTCTCAGTTGTGTGGTTTTATATATATATATATATATATATATATATATATATATATATATATATATATATATATATATATATATATATATATAAAAAACATTTGCAAAGCAAACTATTATATTCATTTCCAATGTGAGATTCGTGGAAACATTAAGACTGTACTTACTTGGCTCCAATAAAAACATAACAGTGTGTGCGTGTGTCTGTCTGTTTCTGTGTGAGGTAGGATTAAAAAAAATAAGACAAGAGATGGGGGGGGAAACAAAGTCTTCACTCTGATTGAATCTGTTGAGGCGTGGCATTGAGATAGATAGGAGAAGATGTGTGTGTGTTGGGGGGTTGGCGCCTGCCTTGCCAAGTCTGACCAAAGTGGAAAAAGATGGAGCTTCACCTCCATATCACACACATGTCAGTACGTCTTTGTGTGCGAGTCTGTACTGGCACATAAGCAGTCGCTGCGGGACTGTGTGTGTACGTGATAAACACATTAGCATGTGCATCCGCATTCATGCAGCTCAGTGTGTGTGATTAGATATTTACTCAGTGCTGCAGTGTGATTAGGTGTTCTTTGAAGCAAGTGGCTTTACACTACACCACGTCCTGGACTTTTCCAATCACCACAGCCCACATATAGGTACAAAGATCCCTGTCAAAACAATGCGTTGTTTAATATTTACTTTAAAAGAATTTGTCCCATTCATTGCATTACCAAAAACTAATGAGATAACTCTCCATAATTCGAAAACAATTTCACCCAAGATATCAATTAATTAAATTGCTTAGCTGTGGAGTTGTTCACAAAAAGATAAATACAAGGCGTAGGTAAGAAATTTTGGGTCAAACAAGGATTTGATAGCTGAAAAACAACTATTTATAAGAATCTGGAGTCATAGCATAAGGTTTAAGAGCCATCTTAAACCTTGTCTGTGTGTCAACAGACTATAGTTCTGAATAAGATGACCAAGAGAAAGTAGGTAGTTCATCCATCCATCCATCCATCCATCCATCCATCCATCCATCCATCCATCCATTTTCTATACACCCTTGTCCTTAGTGGGGTCGGGAGGGTTGCTGGCGCCTATCTCCAGCTAACGTTTCGGGCGAGAGGCGGGGAACACCCTCGTCGCAGTAGTTCATACCTGTTAAACAAAAAAATTGTTTAAGCAGACTGAAACAGGCCGTTGTCATTTTTTCTATGGTCCTTGAATGTTACATCCCTGATTGTTCTAAATGTCAATCTTTTTCTGTTTTGCCTTGCATTGATTGGATGAAGCATTTTGCTTTGCCCAACCAGATGGGAGTGGGCGGGACTAATGGTACGCTACTTGAAAGGTAGGTCAGTGTGCGAAGTGCGAACCGAACAAGCTAAAGTACACAGTGGAGCAGATGTGGGACAATGACAGACTAAAGCTGTCCAATACTATGATCAATGCAGAGTTGCCGACTATAACGGACTTAAAAAAACACATAAAAGGTAAATGCCTTTGTCTGTATGTTTTAAGCTGTTTCAGAACGATGCGGTGTACAGAAGGAAAGAATGCTAAGTGCAGCTAGCATTTTAGCATGCTAGCGCGAGGTCGCAGCCGTTTCAATGATGTAGCAGCTCGTCGTGTTATTGTGTATTTAAATGCAAAGTATAATATTAGTGGCTTGTTAAACTCGTCATGGCACCATATAGGAAGAAAGTGAGTCTGACTAAGGACTGAGAGCTGTTAATGTGTAGAGTGGACCAGGAGTTGCTCTTTGGACCTGCTGCAAAAGCCACATCTGGTTTTCCGGATCCAATCTAGAACGCTGAAGAATTTGAGTACAAAATTAACTACCACACAAGCTTTTTATTTAATTGCTCAGTGAGTTTGTTTTTGCCTCCCACACAACGAAACATGAATTATTAGCCTGTACCAATTTATTCTGGGGTTGATTTTATGTTAGCGAATCCCTGGCTGAAGTGTGATGGATTAATATGGACTGAAAGTGTGACTGAAATTGCTATAGTTATAAAAAAAATGATGTTGAGATTTTTATTTTTATATTTGGTACAAATTCATCAGTTCTGATTACACTTTTGATTTTACTAAAGGTTTTGCATCTGCGTTTTCAATACATACAGGCCCATTTTTATTTGCCCACATTATTGCATGTTTTCCTCCAGCTATCACTACAACAGCGATGCTTGAAAACTACTTATAAATGTTAGTAAAGCTTATTCATCTGCAACAATAAAGTAGTAAATCTTTCAGCAGACATAAGCTAACATTATCTGTTTCAATTGATGGTGTAAGTCAGTCTGAGCGTTGTCGAGATCCGCTTCTGAGCTGCAAAAATTTTAACCACACTATGTTCTGTTTTGCTGTTAATACAGGAAAATGATTAGCTGAAGATTCAGTGGGCTACTGAACTATGAAACGACAAAACAAACCAATGCAATCTAGTGGTGCTGCAGGAGTTTATAACCAAAGAAAACATAAAACCTGAAAATTTCTGTAAGACAGAAATTCCACAGGGCTCCTGCTGATTACATCTGCAAGGAACAGTTCCTTCTTTACTCAGTAAAAAAATGTTTTGTATGCTCTTGATCCATGTTTGTTTTGCAACACAATTTATTTTAGTATAGAATGATACTTCAGTTGTCCCTCAGCACTAATATTTATTTTTATCAACAGCAAATGAAAACACACAGTGGCACACTAAAGATAAGCAATTATAATAAAATCAAATATTGGCTGAACTCAAAGTTGTATATCCTTCCATAAAATACATGAACATTAAAAGTTATGTTATCTTCTCTACTGTTTTCAAAGCAGAAAAGTGATTCTTTTAAATTCCATATGTTTCATGTTTATTGTTTTTTCTTGTCAAGTAAAAATTGTCATTGTAATCATGTTTGTTGCATTAAGCTGAAAAGAACCCTTTTCCTCCAAAAAATATTGCGGTATCAGAAATGATTTAGATTGTTTTTCTTAGCATTTTTTATTGAGCTTGAAATTTTAGCATAATAACAACTTTAGCCTAAGCCAAAATGTTGAAACCAGACACACATGTCTCATTTGATAAGCCCTAACAAATTTTCAATTACAATTATTTGTTTAGATTGTTTCACTTGACATCTTCTTTATGCGTTTTCAGTGACATTTGCCCTGAGGGAACATTATTTAAATATTTGAAACAAGTAAGAGAAAACCACCATAATTTTAAAGAACCAAATCCAGATCATCTGTTTGTGTATGCAGGGATCTTATAACTGCCTGCACAATGAAGACCTAAACTCAATCTTTCAAAGCAGAGGTTTTTGCCTTTCTCGTGCTAATGGACTGCTTTGACGCTTGGCCAGAAAATGAGCTGCTGAGTCCTCATCATCCAAGGAGTGTTGTCCTGGTCTATTCAGCTCCACTAGATGGCTATAAAGGGACCACGCAGGGTTGGACACTGACAACCAGATTTAAATTGTGTTCAAGAAACTAATTTAGCTTTTCCTAAATTTCCCCCACCATTTAATACAAGAATATTATCTACACACCAACATAAAGCTGTGTATGTTACCTGCACAAAATAGGGACAAACCTGAGTCCACAAATTTGACAATGAAAGCAGGATGTTTGCCCTGAAAACACACACACACATATAGCTTCTACTAAAAAAGAAACATCTTGTTCTACAGAATTTTCTTCAAACAAGACATTTCTGCAGACTAGTTTTTTTTCTTTTTCTAAGAAGTCCATGTTTCATTATGTGCTGAGAGCTATGAAGTGAACATCAGTCAGAGCAAAAACTGCTACTGGATAAGTTTTTTAGCATTTCAAACAAATTTGTGCATTTGAGTTTAAAAAAAAAGCAAGTGTGTGGAAATGAGGATGGAGTTGTCATCTAAAACAAGTTTATGTTCTGGGGGAACATAAACATCCGTTAGTGAGGCAATCTTTCAGATTGTCTCACTAACGGATAAATTGCGACGTCTGAGGCGATTCGACTCATCGTTTTTTTTTGTTTTTTTTAAATTACCAGCTTCCAAACTGCCTCAAAGTTTTTGTCTGTGACGCATGCTGCATCTCATGTGACTTTTGTGTCGCTGTTCTAATTTGCTCATGCAGTATATAGTGCTACAAATGTACACTAAAGATTTCTTTTGCTTTTACAATTTTTTTTTCCTATCTTGATGATCAAAAGTTGACCTTTTTTAGTATTTGTTCACACATCCTGAGCAAATACAAGCAGCAGTAGGGTTAATTATAGGCCTAGTAATCGTTTGGCTGGTGTTGTGATTTATTAATTTGCAACTTAAGTTTTGTTTTATTTTTTGACTGATGCCTAAATGTTAATTCACACTGACTGACATGAACCAAGGATTAAGCTTTAATATTTGTGACCGCAGAGAAAGCTAATTGTGGGATGAAAAGAAGATGGCCAGAGAAACAAGCCCACAGACAAGACACAAGAGGAATGTTTTGGAAGTTTTATAATCTGTTACATCTGGAGTAAAACTAACAGCATTTTGGAAAACAACACCATATCAAGATTCAAACAAGGCTGCTTTTCCACTTCAGGACTAGGATGACCTACCACAATTGATGGAAACATAAATTCTGGTCTCTTATCAGAGGCATGAGAATGAAAAAGTCCAGCCATCAGTTTTTGACCTTCACCTCAACCACACTTTAGGTATCTAGCAGGATAATGATCTAAAAACACAACTGCAAGTCCCCCACTCAATGGTTCCAAAAACTCAAGCTATTGGAGTGGCCTAGTCAAACCTCAATCCAATTGAGGAACCCATTCCTGCTTGAAAACACTCCAACGTGGCTGAATTAAAAGAATTTAGCAAAGAGTACCAAATACCCTCATAGCAACAAAGAACATTTTGCTTAATTAGTGGGGAGCTGTCACTATCAGGGTGACACAACCAAATATCTTGTTTAAGGGGTCTTACTTTTTATACACAGAGTCGAGTTGGTTAAGATGACTTTTTCCGTATTGTAATGAAATGGTAATCTTAAAATGTCATTTTGTATTAACTCAGTAATATTTACCTCTTATTCAAATTGATTTCACTTGAAACCTGGAACAGTGGCAAAAAAGCAAGTGGAGAAGAAATATGCAAGGGGGCAAATACTTTTTCAGTGCACTGTACCTTCCTAAGCCTCGTGATGACGATAAATTGTACGCTCTAAACCTCTTCGGGCCAGTAGCAAGGGTGAGGCCGCAAATCTTCACTCTTCCTATTCCTCATTTCATCTTCCTCCTTCTCCCTGTGTCTTTGTGGTCACTTCTGAAATACAAGCGTGTGTGTTTCTGTGAGACACACAGAGATTTATAGGCCTTGAACATATGCTGGAGCAATCAAAGAATCACCTTCGACTCATTTCCTCTCTTCTAATAAAAGGAGACAGAGAGTGTGGGAGTAAACGGAGGGAAGAAAATCATCAAGATGGAGCAGAGTGATGAGAGACCAAGAAGGAGAAGAAAGAAAACACTCCAGACACAGAGGGAGGGTTGAGAGCAACGGTGGAAATGAGCCGAGAGAGTAAAAGGGTGCTGACAAGCTTGGTCTCAAGGTTTTAGTTCAAACAAAAAGAGGATTAAAACAAATGAAATAAAAAGTTGGGACAAGAGGAAATTTGGCAGATGTAGGAATGAGAAAATCTGAAAGTCAGATGGACAGGTTTTCTTAAGTGTAGGCAGGGATGGTTATAACGCACTTTGTTGTAAAAATGACAACTTGTTTTTAGCTGCACCTCCATCATCAAAAGACTGATGATTTCCTCGACTTTTATCGTTGTTTATATGCTCTAAAAAATTATGTTGTGGAATATTCTTAAAATGCAACAAACCAAAGCAGATTCCTTTGTCTGTACCGTTTTTGTCGTTAGAAAACTTCGGCATGCAGATGCGGTTGAGTTTTGTTTGGCTCAGACGAGTCACTGCCCACCCACTTCAAATAAAGCATGTTACACACTGCTCCTCAAACCGCTGCATTATAGGCATGGACATAAAGCCAGTATGGAAAGCTCTGGGGATGTCATTCAACATCTGTATTTTAAATAAGTGCTGCACATCGTCTCTGCTGTGTTCCTTTCCTTTGCCTGTTGTCAGTCTCACTGAGTTAAGGAGGGACGGAGGAGGAGCTTGTTTCTTAATCAACCACAACAACAAAAAATATTCGGCAACTTGTAACCGAGATTTGTTCCATATCTATCATACTAAAGATGCAATAGATATGATTCTGTCATGAATGCCAGTGTTGTCATATTGTGAAATGCATGGTGGCAGTTTGTTGGAGTATCTTGGTTACATTAGTTCTGTCTTTTCCTTTTTGTAGACATTTTTTTTGTTTGTTTTGTTGAGGTGTTGCATGTTTGGATAATTATTCCCTCTTGTTTTGGGTGCTGTGAAGCTGGAAGGATTTTTGCTCTAACTTTTACTTTTGAACTATGATGCAAAACGGTGGAAATTCTTTTTTTGTTTTAACAACTTGGAGCAGCTTATTAGCATCTCAAAAGCACAAATAAAGCATAAACTGTGGCCCCAAATCTCAGAGACATTGAAAAGGAGGCTTGAGTACGCAATGCTGCTCTAAAGAGCAGAGAGGAGGAGGAATTTCAAACCATCTCTTCCATTGATCATAACGAGCAAGGATCTTATCCCAGACTCTCATCTCTCTGCCTGGCTTTCCAAACTTCTGGCCAGACAGAAATGAGAAAATGAGGTCGATTAGCAGAGATGTCCAACATCTGAAGGCGACATCCAGGCCTTGTAACTGAAATTTGTCGGTGATTACTGGAAATCGAGCTGTTAGCATGCCACGACTATCATGCATGACAGCAACAGTTTTCTGTTGGAGACCCCGTCAAATTGGTTGGAAGATTGACTGCTACTGTAGATTCTTCGTGCTCACAGTATCACCATCCACAACAACTCTTTGAATATCCTTTCATGACATTAGTAAAATTCCCATCTGGGATAAATGAAGATTTTTTTTTTTTTTTATTGAATTATATTGTAATTTAAATATTTTCCTGCCTTTCAACACTATTTCCTCCAAGGTTTCTCAACTAAGCTATGCAATGATGCTCCCATTGTTCCTCTGAAATTATAGAAAGGTATGACAGCTCTAATACTAATAAATATATTCCCATTTTTACAGAAAATAACTAGTTCTACCAACACATCATTTACCACGATTGCATTGCTGCATCCTGGTTTTAAGATCCCCCAAGAGATTTCCAACCGCTTTGAGGAAATCAAAATCCAATTCAGTCCACAAAGTCAGCTTTTCAGATTGAAACAGAATATTACTCTTTCTTCTTCTCAAGAATTTCCTCTGTCTTTCCAATACAGAGGCTTTAGCAGAGAAGTCAGGTTTAGCACTTACTTCAGTGCCTTGTTCTCATTAAGTCTGAAGCCTCTGACACACACCGTTACTTAACCCTGTGAGACTTGGTCACCCGTTGTCTTCACTTGTTCGAGCTGAACATATTTGACCTTTTCTTTTGAATTCCTTGGCTTCTCTGACTTCTGACCTTTTCTTTTCAAGTGTGTGATCCTCTTTTGTTGTTTTGGGGATTTTTCAGCTTTCTTTGTACAGTCTGCTTTAGTACACTTCTGTCTTTTGCTTGAATATATATATATATATATATATATATATATATATATATATATATATATTTTTTTTTTACAATCTTGTTTGCATATTTCCTGCTAATATAGTTTTGTCATTTCTTCAGTCAATGTTTTGATTAGACCACACCAGTTCTTTCTCTCTGTCCAGGGTGTATTCCTCCTCACAAATGGTTACATTCTGGGCTTGAAGCTAATCTTTGCAACCCCATAAGAAGAAGCAGGTTTAGAAAATGGATTTAGGCTTTTTCTTTGCACAAAATATAATTTTGTTGTTGCACGTGTATATTTCCAAATGTTAAACAGTCTGAGTCAATGCTTCTTGTCCTTGTTCGTGGTTTTCTCTTCACATTGAGTTTTTTTTTCTTTTTTCTTTTTTGCATTAAAACTTCGAAATTAATATTTTGAAAATGCAAAGGAAGTGAACAATGACATTCTCAACTGTACAATGAAGAGCCACCACTTACTCCTATTGATAGCATTTTACCCAGGCAGTCTATATACATGCAATTGTTTATTAGCTTAATATAAATGTCAACCTGATGAAGCAGATCTTTGTTAGATCCTCCCAAGCAATCGTGGCATGTTTGACAGTGAGTGAGCATAGAGGAGGGCCATCTGGTGTTTCAGATAAGCACAGAGTTCTCTCAGCAGCACATCTCAAATCACTCCTTAGCCTCTATCACAGACACACACGTTCACGCCCAGAAAAAAATAAATAAACGGAGTCACTTAGAGTCAGCCATCAATCACTAAATTCAGATCTTGTGATTTAGACCTGATGAAGCATGCTCACACAGCACACCTCAGAACTGACAGATCAGTCAGTTTTTGCAGTGTGTGGACTCCTCAAAAAGCAGTTTGTGTAAATTGCGCTTCATGTACATCAGTGGCTCAGTTCTTACAGACCAGATACAGCGAGTCTAAACTGACTCGCTGCAGTGCTGGTGGAGAAATTCTTACTCTGCAACATGTGATTGCACTATTGATTTTTTTTTTTCACATAGTCTTACTAACTATCCTGCTCCTAATGTTGTAAGATAGGGGATGCAGTGTGGACCGTGTCTGTTGACTCTAATTGCCAATAAAACACATCAAGTGCAACCACATGCAACATTGAAAATCTAATTTTAATTACCACAGCTGAAGGGTTCACCAACTAAATTTTAATAATGAATGATCCACTGTACATCCTGGATATAATTTAATAATCTAAAGTTACTTTCTATCCTGCAATACTACAAATATCTTTCTAACAGGAAACAAAGGACTATATTTATTTACACTGTGTTTTATATAACTAAAAGTCTCACTTTACACCATTGAAATTAAATATGTCCAGCTGCTAGCAACAGGCAACTGTCAAAAATGTTATTACATAATGTCATATTCTTATAAATATCAAGAACTACATTATAAATATCAAGAACTACAGTGAGCTTTTTACAATATCCAAGTCCAAGTTTTGTCAAGTGGTTTGTATTTGAGGGAATGTGATGTGGTCTGAAGTAGATCTGTAGGTTGATATTTGATGACAGTAAATATAGTAGGGTGACCATAAAAAGAAGAGACTTGAACAAGTCTGAAGAATGTCCATCATAATCTGTTTACTTTAAAAATACTTTTAATCTTAACATATTTAAAGTGTGCCTTCTATGTTTGGTTAGAAATAATAGTTAAACAACAAATTTTAGATAGGTATATAAAGCAAAAAAAAAAAAAAAAGACTAAAAAATCTAGAAATAAAAAAAAAAAATCGTAAATAGAAATAGCCACTGCGGATGCATGACATATCATTATCCCTTATGGGAACACCAGATAATCTCTTCCTGGTTTCCATTCCCGCTACTCTGACGCTTCCTCTGGATTTCTCCAAAAATCTTCCTGGTGCGCCTCAGACCACTCCCTTGACAACATCCACCTGCATTCCTCATTGCACCTGACTCCACCCTCCATCGCTCTCCATCACTGACCCATCCTGGAAATAAACAAAGGGAAACAATCACCAGCCGAACACTCGCCCTGTTCTGCCAAGCAACTTACTTACAGCCTCCACAGATTTGTCATCTCAGTTTACGAGAAGAACTTCTCCTCCTCATCTTCTTCTGTAAATCTTCATCCAACCTCCAGCTATAATATTAATCACTCAGCTTCCCTTCTCTAGTGCACCTGGGTTAATCTTTCTCCCACTGGCAGCTCCTTCCTTCCTGAAAAACCTCTTCTTCAGGATAAAATTGTTAACCTCTCTGGGTCTGTGTTCCCAATTTTTGTCTGCACCAGAGTCTATTTAAAATCAGTCATTATGACAAAGACACAAAAGTTTGAGAAATTTACAACTTATGTCTTGAAGAAGTAATATTTAAACTTAACAGTTTTAAGCAAAAGTGTGTAGCTTCTCGCTTTAAAGAATAATTCTCAAAGATATTTTTCATTTTTAAGCATTTATCAGTATGCTGATAATTTAATTAAGTACTAGTTATACTATAATGCATTGCTCCTGTCCCATGTTGTAATCTAAAATCATTACTTTGATTCTCCACCTGTCTTAGAGAAACAGAAAATGCATGTCTTGCAGCGAGGGTGCATTGGTTTCTCAGGACTAACACACTTGTATTTATGTTCACACTGCTTCACGTGCCAAGACTCCAAAGGTTTTAATAGTAAAAAGAGGTCAAAAACCTTAAATAAGATTTGCTTGGTGTGTGTGTCTGTCTCAATCCAGCACCGTTCTCTGTGATTATACCATTAAAACGTAGTTTGATCACAACTTTAAAGCACAGATATTACTGCAGACATTTTATTTGACATAGGATTTTAGATGCTTTGAAAATGACTGAATTACATTTTCTGTTATGTGCTATTTTTGCGTCACTGTCTAATGAGTCAATAAGCAAACACACATTACATATAATAGTAGGGAGCAATACTTCTTAAATGAGCTAAAAGAAAATGGTATGGCTTTTACAATGCAATTGTCTAATGTTTGCAATCAGTGCGTAAAACCATACAAATCTAAAAAGAAAACATGAGAGACGCATCTAATTTTTTAACAGATAATTTTTTTTTCATGGCTAGGTTTTTATTTCTAGATTTAGACACATTTTAAGACAGCAGCTGCTTAATAGGCAGTAAAGGAAAATAATTTGCTTATGTTAGAAATAGCCATTCATTTTCCTTACTGACTCATCCTTTCAGTGCGGCTGGTGTCTAACTCAATCTGTCAATGGCTGAGAGGGGGGGTAAACCCTGGAGAAATCAACAATCTACCACACCAGGGTGACACAAATATGAGCAACTGAAAACAAACTTTTGGTAATGAAGATTTCCATGTTCTATTTATGTTTCATGCTGCTCCACTGCTTTGGCCCGCCCATTCTTGGTGGCTGCTGATTGCGCCCACCCATGGTGGTGACTATATAAACTTCTGCTCAGCACTCACTCAGTGCAGGATCATCTGTTGAAATATTTGTGATGACCTTCGAGCGATCCATGTCTGACTTCCTGCTTGTGTATCTGACCCGTTTTCTGCCTCCTGACAATCAGCCCGGCCTGTTCCCTGACTGCTCTGAGTTACTCTGATATTGACTCTGAACCTTGCTTCTTGTACCTTGACTCTGATTACTACCGTATGGATTCTCGTTCTGTTCTGCCTTTCCTACCTGCTTTGTTGGTGACCTGGACTGTTAACCCAACCATTGAGCTTTGTGTTGCGGACAAAGTAACCTCTCACTTTCACATGGTGAAATCAGAACACTGGATTGGAGTGCGTTATCCAACTTAACCTGAACTGGAGTTTCTGTGCTGTATGACATCATTGATCCTGCTTTCCATTGTATAGTAGGCCTTTATATGGTCCGACAAGTTAAATGATCCAGAGTAAAAGGAAATATTCCAATCCTCTAAAGTTAATCTCCTTGGATTCAAGTTTGTAGCGATCAGATTCTCCAAAGAGTACTTCCTGGAGAATCACCTCTGAGTAATCTGCTATTTCTTGTTGTTTTGCAAGTCAGTCATCTTTCCGTCTTCTTCATAGTCTGACCAGAAAGTCAGTCCTATGAAGACATTGCTGTCCATCTTGCACGTTCAGATTTCTGTCAAAACTTGTTCAACCTTCGCAAATTACAAAAATCTGAGTCTTTTCTAAGTTTCACTGACGTTTTTTACTCTGTCATAACTCAAGTCAACTGCAAGATTTTTCTTACTCCCTACCCCTAATTTTAATCCTTTTTTTCCTCAATCACAGAGACCAAAGTTAAATTTCTAAAATCAGAAAAACATGTAAACCCTAGTGCAAATCTGAGAATCTAAAGTTGTCCCATTAACCTCCATGAGCTCCCACAGGGTGCATTGGTGACCTCCGTAGTCCTGTTAGTTACACTTGCAGTGTATTTATGACCTGAGTCTGAATCCATCATGTGAAGAGATCCTACTGCATAAACGCACATGAACACAACATTCAGTCACACAGCCAGTTAATGAATTGCCCACATTGTGTTGCCAGTGTGTGTGAACTTGTACTCCACCTCCCGTGTGGCACTTTAATGGATGCAATTTATTGTCTACCTCTTTCTCTAAAGGGAATATTAATAGATTTATAACGTGGCAAACTGTGCAATTAATTTTACGTATGAAGGAGAGAGAGATCTGGTCTGTCAGAAAAAAAAAAGTGATGGTGTGAGAGGAAAATAAGACGATGGTTGGTTTCTCCGGAGAGTTGAAGTGTCTGTATTTCATCTTTGCAAACCAAAGATGTTTAATCAGCTGTCAGGTTGAAATATTCTCTAATGCAACCTTTAAAACCACAGATGGAGATAAAAAGTTGGTCTTGCAGGTGACAAGCAAAAGCAATTTGTGGTCGGAGACAAGTGCCTTGCAAGAGAAATATTAATCAAAGAGGAAGGGCTACTATAACTCTGGAGGAGCTACAGAGTTCCTCTGCTATCAGTTAACACATTCATGCAGCTGTGCACATTTACAGATCAGAATTTTAAAGGATTTAGGTGGACAATCCCTGTCATCTGGAAGTCTCAACCAGGTTTTCTTCCACGATTGTTTTCATAAACTCAAACCAACTTCAAAATGTTTGCTGTAGAAAACCATCCCCATCACTAGATTTCATCATGAGGATGTGATATTAAAGTGATGTAAGGTGTTGTTGGTTCATGATGCTACAACAACCCAAACATTAAGCTGGGAAGAAGGGGAGAAATGTGGAGGAAAAGGACGAGTTAAGGGTAGCGGAGGCAAAGAAGGACAGAGTGAGTACAGGACAACAAGTCTGCTTCTGCCCGCAGAAAGAAAAGACGAAAGGGAGAGAACCAAGAAACCATAGCAACAAAAAACATGCGTATAACAAATATAACCCCACCGATAAGGACACAGTACTAGTTGATACGAGATTTTTTAGGAGAAGAAATTTTAGCACTTTTTCAGCAACAAGGCAGTTCAAAGTGCTTTATAAATTTTTTTGGTGGCAACCGCAGACCATCATATCTGAAAACACATGAATGGGTGTATGTAAACATGTTTTTGCATATAAGATTTCTCCATAAAAATGTGAAATGGAGGTGTGGAGACCCACGAACCCACCCACCCCAAAAAACATGAGGGAGATCGGAACCGGTATCCTCATGACGGCTAAGGAGTTGAGAGAGAATATTTAGAATAAATCGTTAAAGGACCCAAATATATATGAGATTTATGCTTATAATGAGTGGATGTAAACCTCTGACCACAAATGCTGTAAAGACACTCAAAGAGCAGTCTTTAATGTATTGACCAAAATGTCTTTGGCACATATGGGGCAAATAATTAATTAATCTACTACTACTTTAATCACACAAAAATGCTTGGGTCTTCTGCTGTGATTAGTTGAGCCACACTTCTAAACACCTTTGATTTACAAAGAAAAAGAGATAGACACCAGTGACAGTTTAAGTGTGTATGCAAGAGAGCCTGAGGCTCATTAACAGGATTTTTTTAATGGATGATCCAACTGGTTGAAGGTTGTAGGAAGGATAATGCTGCTTCTTAAGTGTGTCTCTTCCCCCATCTTTAAAGAAACCAGTCCTTTCTCTTGGCCTGCTAAAAGCACAAAAATACAATTGGTTTTGGCTGAGCTCTGTGCCAATGTTTTAAGAGTGGGGAGAAGTAAGGAGAGGGAATAAAAAGATGGGAGAGTGACGGGGGGAATTATAAAAAAAAAAAAAAAAAAAACTATTGCGAGCTGTTTTATTTGTCTTGTGAGCAGCAGGAGTATTAGTACACTTTTGATTGATCCTCCAGTGGTTCTGTATATTGCCAAGTGGAAAGCTTTGTGCTCTAAAGGAAACGCATGTTTCCATCCTTTTGTCTACCACCTCTACTGACTCACTGCTGCTTGAAAGCGATCCCAGTCAGCTCCCACTTTGTTCTGTCACAACTATAAAAACTCACGGTGTGATTAGTTGATGCTATACGTTATGTCATTAGGCATTTAGATTATAGAAGCAAAAAGAAATCATTGTTCAACATTGGAAACACTGGAATGTCTAGAGATGATATGCTATTTTTTTAGGATACCCCTCCACCCCCCAAAAAAAACACTACCAATAGAACTAATTTAGGACCCTTATGAGAAATCTGCTAATTTTTCTCCACTCCAACACATTTCATACATTGCAATGTGTTGTTTTATCTAATGATGTAAAAACAAAAAATTTACCCCGTTGAGTTAAAAGCAACTAGAATGCTCAGCAGCTTTACTCTGCGGGCCATAACATTGTTGAAACATCCGTGACATTCATTTTGTCCAAGAAATACATGAACATTTACTACCTTTACTACCATGTCTCTGTTTTAAAGAGCATCACAAGTGATGTTAACACCACATTGTACTGTGGTAGTTCATTCTGAACATATTTTGGATATTTTCTTTCTTTTCATTCCTAAACAGTTTAGGTGCTGTTGAATATCTTAAGGAAACATTTTCTGTAGCCATTTTGTACTTTTCAATTTGCTTCATTCACCTGTTTTTTGGGTATGCAGAATCTGCCAAATTATCTTTTCAAACATTTAAAAGAGCCATTTTTTAAGAGTCCTTGTGTACCTAAAAGAAATAAAATGGCAATGTTAAGGAACAAAATAAGGATGTGAACTGGAAAAGAGGTGAACTAACTCAGAGATGTTAACCCTCAGCTTAGACCTCTACTCACTCACAGTGAGTAGAAAGCTTTTTTTAGATAAATACTGGATAAATTTCTTCTTATAACTTCTATCAGTGTCATACTACAGGAGCAGAAATTATATTTTACTGTAAGAACATTGTCAGAAAATAGTAAAGTCCGTCTCTAAATTTAGATGAACTTGCTCAACCCTGAAAAAAAAGCAGATTTTACATAAAATAGTAACAATATAGAACCAAAATTAACTGCAAATCCCTACATGTGAGGAGGTGGAATTAACATATGTATGCTTGCTAAAAAGATAAGTGGAACTGTCACCCTTTAATCTCTGTTGTTTTTACAAATACTCCCTACCTCGGTGTCATGAGACTGCTGCAGGCTTTCGTTCTGACAGTAACAAAACATGTAGCTTCAACCTAATCTTCAACACATGCTTGGGTTTGTGCATCTCAAACAGCAGGACTTATGTTGACACAGAGTGATCTAACAGGGTTCATCTCTGAAGTACATACTGTAGTATACAAAGAAATAAAACTGTCTCATTCTTGACACGTTCTGTGACTTTACCTTACTGCTTGACATTTTGGTGACTCGTTATGTTGTAATGACTGGCTGCTCTAGAATAGCAAATTCAAAATGCATCAAGTCCAATATTAAGACTGGGCTTGTTTATTTTATTTATTTATTTTTAAAATGGATATTACATCCCATAGCTGCAGAGGGAGCTCAATGGCAAAAACATCTGCCATATTCCCTTGCGCTGCTTCTTAGACGGATCAGAGTCCGCCTCAAACCGGACCAGGACCGAGGCTTTTAGACGGATCAGAGTCCGCCAAAAACCGGACCTGGACCGAGGCTTTTAGTGGTTTGGTTTTTCAGTTTTGCGAAATTCCTCTGTGATTCTAGAACAGGGGTGGGCAATCCTGGTCCTCGAGGGCCAGTGCCCTGCTACTTTTAGTTGTCTCCATGGTCCAACACACTTGAATCCAGTAACTGAGTGCAGTCAGGTTCTCCAGAGTCCTGCTAATGACCTCAGTATTTGACTCAGGTGTGTTGAAGTAGAAATGCAAGTAAAAGTTGCAGGAGACCGGCCCTCCAGGCCTGGAGTTTCCCACTCCTGTTCTAGAAAGTAGATAAATCCCCACAGCTTGTGGGAGACAAACAGCTAGTCAATAAATTTGGCTTGTCTAAGCTGATTTTAAATATTTAAAACAATTTAAACTTTCTAAAGAGAGCATTATGAAGCGGCCATCGCAGGTTCAAATCCCGGCCTGGTGACCTTTGCCACCCGTCTTCCCTCTCTCTTTTTGCTACATCATACTTGCATACTTCTTTGCTAGATGAGTCTTCATGTGATTTAGATGGAATTAAATTTAGAATTTTGCATTAGTCAGTTCCTCCTGCATGCCATTGAAGATGATAGATTTCTGTGCTTTTTGAGGTCTTGCAGTTGTTTTGGACATGTTATGATCAATTAATAATGCAACCAGTTGCCACCACAAGTGCAACTATATGTAGCAACGCAGTAGTGGTTTTGTTGTGGAAACCGAGACAAACTTTTTGGGGGGTTCTAGTGGTCTTTATCAGAAAGCGCTCATACAGGAAAGTAGGCAATGAGACAGAGAAGACATGTGACAGGTCACCAGGCTGGGCTTTGAACCTGCGACGGCCACATCGAGGACTAAGGCCTCTTTATGTCGGTTGTGCTCAACTACGCCACCACATCACCCAAAACTGAGACAAACTTATCAGTATTAGTCATTTTAAATCCAATTTGATTACTTTTACTGTTCTTTTCTACAAACTGTGTGCAATTTACCAACTACAATTGGTAAATTTCTACTTCAAGGAACATTCCTTCAAAAAATCTAAATTGCTTATTTAATGGCATGCACAAAAATCCAATAAAGTGAAAAACTTTTAAAATCATATATTCCTCTAGTCACACAGGGAAACCAGCAGGACTGAAAGTAAAAGTAATATGTCTACTATTTACTCCTGTGGCTCACATCCACTAATCAGTAATCTCCCTTCAACAGAGCTCATTCAGCCCCATATCAACTGCAAAATGTAAATACTAACTGCTGAACTGCATCCACAATGAAGTTTCAGGATTGATATGAGCTCATGGAAATTAACTTATTAAATAAATGTTATTAAGTTTTAAAATTTAAATACATGCATACCAAGAGGAAAATAGTTAGTGATAATAGACGTGGTCCAAAATGTAGAGGCTCAAATATGAATGCAAAGAATCCCCAAATAAGAAAAATCCATTTCAGGATTCAATATAGCAAATATCCACTGTTTGTTCAGACTGTCAAGATGAGCTCTGTTGCTACTTGAACTGCTATGATGATTATTAATGGGGCCTACAAAGAAAGAAGCTTTTATTAACCCACAAATACTGCAGATTCACTTCAACATTTTCCTTATTTTTTCACCTTATAAACACACTTTTTCTATGTCATTGTGATTTTTATGGGACAGACCAGAGCAAAATATCACACTGGTTTAAAAAAAATTAATGCAAACAAGAAAAGTGTGTCTTGCATATGCATTCAGCTCTCTTTACCACTACATAAAATCCAGTCAGACCAATTGACTCCAGACGTTACCTGATTAAAGTAAATGGTATGTGTTTAGGTCAAAGCACATTCCTGTCTTAAGACCCCGTAGCTCCTGGTCTCAAGTCTTTTGATGATGTGCAAACAAGTTTTCTTTAATTATTTACCTGCATTTACCAGAATCCATCTTCCTTTCAACTTGGACCAGTTTCCCTCTGCCAGCTAAAGAAAAGCAACCCCATAGGATAATGCTGCCACCACCATGTTTTCAGGGCTTTATATCGTAAAGATGATTGACAGGAACCTCAAACAGTTTCATTTTAGGCCACTTTGGGCATTTGCAGAGTTCACTTTATTTAGCTCCGTACTTTGTGCCGACCTCATGTAAAGTTTTGTATTTCTGGAAAAAATATTTCATTCTTTTATCAAACACCAGTAATGTTCCATTTCTATTAAGCTGCTTTTGTCCTGGCAACAGACTCTCCACCTGAACTTTGGGTCTCTGCAGCTCTGGCAGAGGTTGCTCTTCGTCTGGTCTGTCATTTAGGATGGACAGCCATAAATTGGTTGGTTTGCAGTTGTCAAACTTTTTTGTTTTGCGTTTAACTTAACTTTGCTTTGTGAAGTGTTCAAAGTTTATTAGTTAGTTCAACATGGCATTGACTCAAGAGGAAGCTGATTACATATGCATCTCAGTCAATTTTTAGAATGTCCCTTAGCTTCCAATGTGCTTGCATTGTATTGCAGAGGCAGTAACTTAAATTCTGAGTCACACATTGTACAGTTAAACTGTGGTATTTTTAAAAAAATCAAGATCAGAGTCTTACACTGACCAATAGCTAATCTATATCCGTCACTTGATTGTTTTTGTTTTTTCTGGAACAGGCAAGACAATTAGGAATGCTGTGTTTAGACCGTATGTTTATTTTTTGGTCACATCTTTTTTCTTGTTTGAGTCTAGTCCATCTGTTTATTTTCAGAGTTTGTTTTGCAAAGACACTTCACAAATATTGATAAATCTTTTAAGCATAAAATCCCTTAAATTCAAGTATAAATCACTAAAGTGTCTGCACATAGCTTACACAACAATTAATGCTAGTTGACTGTAGCAAAGCACATCCCCTTTGTCGCTGAACTGTAATTTCTTTCTGTGTGGATAGTTGGAGGTAGACCAGAGAAGGTGAGGGTAAAGTAAGAGTGATTGCAGAGCTTGTTATCAACAGATGGTTTCCTTCCTGGAAGTGTTTGTATGAGGAACCATCTCTGTAGCCTGTGCAGTTTGCTCATGTTGGCTCCAGTGAGAGTTCACCTGTTATATTTGCAGAGGATGCATGTGACGTTATCAGGTTTTTTTTATTCTGCAACACCAAAAACAGTAACTCCCCCAAGGCTTGAAAAATTGTTGAAAACAGTTTACTAGTCTTTTTATTCTGAATGATTTGTCTTTTTGGATTACTCAGTAGTCGGTAAACTGGGTTAAATTTTAAACACAAATCAGACTGAACAAAATAAACAAAGAATAAGGGATTTTTTCCAAAAGGTGTGGAACGCTCCACACCTATTGTTAGCCAGTGGGAATTTAAAGATCTCAAAAGCTTGAGCTTTTGCTTGTATATGTGGCTGTGACCGGACATCAAACTTTGAAATATTGGCACGAAGCATTAACTTGTTTCAAATAAAAATGTTGATCTAAATATCATATACCTATATCATTTGATCTGCATAAAACATCACTCCTGTGAGATTGATCTACAGTGCCTTTCGAAGCAAAGAAGGTTATTGGAGCTATATAGTACAACACTTCTCTGCCATTTTGGATCCAATATGCCATCTTGTGAACTTTTTCTGTTTGGGAAAACTCTTATCCTTCCAGATTTATACTTAACAAATTGAATAAATATTAAATAATGTGGCTGGGATCAGGCTTTAAAACTTGATTCCTAGCCAAAGTTGTTACATTTCACACAATATATTAGCTTCACCTAAGTTTCCATGTGACACCAGCCCACCTGTAGCCCCGCTCCCTGGGAAGGTTTTATGATGCATGCCCTTTAAACCTATCGGTCAGAGTTTCTAAACTGTATCTGATCGCAAATCAGTTAATTAATTAATGTCACATTTCCCAAACACTACATTGATTAGGACGTTCCTTACAATAAACATGCAATTTCTTCTAACAATTTGCTGAATGTGATTCACTGTAATGTTGACAGGGGGCGGAGCTTAATGCTCTCAGTCAGCCACTGTGAAAACAGTCTACACTGCAAAAATATAATTTGAGTTTGGAGAAAAAAAAGTTTCAAACAATATGATTTAACTCGGTGTACTTGGTAGTGGAAAGAAAATGCACAAAAAAAAAGCTAGTTACACAGTTTTTCTACACACTGCAAACATACTACACAGAAATGCAGAATTTGGTTCTGGTCGCTGATAACTGGCTATCTCTCCAAGTGAGCAGACAGGATAAACCCAGTTGTGGATAAATCTCTTTCACATGCTTTCTGTCCCTTTCAGCCTCTCTCCCTCACACACGTAGCAGCTGATCCATTTCTTTCCTCCCTCTATCTGTCTCAAACACACATACTCGCTCAGTCTCACTTGCATTCTGTTACACCTCCCTACTGCCCTCGCTCTAATACACTTTTTTTTTTTTTTTTTTTGCTTTTCACCCCATTTATTTCATTTATGTACCACCCCTCTCTCATCCCATAACTCTTATTCCCGCTCACACTTCTTTGGTGCCTACATCTTTTTACCGTTTCTTTCTTCATGTATCCCTCTATCTCCTTTGCTTCCTTTTGCATCTGATGCATTACGGACTTTTCTTCCTCCATCCCTTCTTCCTCTTTCCCATGCCTTCTACTTTTCATCAGTCTCTAACACCCTCAGGTGCACCCTGTGCTCTTCTCTTCCTCAGAGTGTTTTCACACCTAGTTGGTTTACAGTAGTCACAGACCTGGAGCAACAGCATCAGTTTGTGCCGTGAACAAAGGTCCCCCGAGAAATCAGTTTGCAGGCCCTGCGTACCACTGATATGACGGCTGGCTCAACATAAACAGGGTCAACTGAGAGTTAATGCTGTCGCTTTGCTTTTCCGCTCAGTGTACCGTTACTGGTAGACTGAAAAATGCAGCAGGAAGGCTAGCCGTTTTTCACTTGCTTCAGTATTAAAGAGGAAATCCTGTACCATCTGTGGTTTCAATCAAAATCCTTCGCAGTTTCCAATAAAAACACATTTGTGGAGTTCTACCAGAGGCTTCGTATGCATTCAGATTTCTACCATCACATCTGGAGAGAAGAGCCTTGTTGGAAAAAAAAAAAAGTGACTGGAACCTCTCCAAACATATCAGAAGAGTTGTAAGCTGTGAAAACATGATCCAGCTAAAACATTATTCCAGCACTGCAAAGATTAATCAACTAGTCACTCTCAGCAATGATTAGTGAATGTTCCTGTTGGCAGAACATTGGAGCAAGGGTGCTGAAAAAATATGCTGGCACTGCAAAATCCATATTACAAGTACATTAAGTTTCTTAAAGATGGGAAAACAGAAAAGAATTGGGGATTTCACAGATTTTAAGACAAAAATTAAAAGGCAGGTTTTAATTCGGGGTATTAATTCTCTTCCATCTTTTCAGCTGTTGTACCTATTTGTTGGTCAAGTTCGGATCCTTTAGTTTGGACATCTGTGCCAAATTGATAATGGGAAAACTACAAGTAAGTAATTTTTGATGTACCACTTACACAATATCAACTCAGAGTAAAATTATATTCAATAATGTGAAGTATGTCATATTAAGAAATCTGGAAAGGTTGTTCTTTGTATTTAAATCACTTCACCATTTACTCTGGTCAAATATCATCTGGCTTACAGCTGACACTGAAGAAATGGTCCATAGTAGTTTGTTTTTCTTTAGATCATAGATAGTCTTTCTTTGCAAGCAAAATATAACATTACAGCCAAATTGTTCTCTTGTAACCAAGGCTCCTCCATAAGAAATAACAAAAATTGAATCAATTGCTGTTCTATTTAGTCCCAGTGTGTGTGCTGGTTAATATCACAAGATATTAGATATTAACCAGCACGCATAAATTATTCTGATGATACCCTGGGCATTATGACGTGGCACACCAGCATCTTAGTGATGGAAATGTTTCTGTAGACCAACTAAGAACTGTTTGGTTGGGTCTGATTCAAATCTGCACATCTAAGAGTCTTGTATTTTTACTAATAAGATATCTCTTGACTTGTTCAGCGATGTAGAATCTAGAGCAACTGAGAAAGATCGATCCTCTTCTGACCAGAGCACTGGGGCAGATGACAAGACTGACAGTTATTGAAATAAATTGTCTGGTGGCAGTTTGGAGATTCTTTGTACAGGGTAAGAGTTTTGGAAAGCCATGCATTTCTCATCCAACAGATGAGCCTGCACTCTGTCAGGACCCCATTGACCTAGGAAGTATGTCGTTGACACAAATATCAGCTACTGCGGCTCGTATACGTCCTCTCAGTTGCTTTCAGAACAGATGCCTACACACACAGCTTTTATGGACTTTACATGTGGTCCATGTCTCCTGGATCTATGGAAACATGCGCTATACGTGTGATGACTTCTCCAGATGTGGCGGGGTTTCCTCTACAATGAGCTCCAAAGACTGGAAAGCATGGGAGAGGCAGCAGCTTACCTTTGATGTTAACATTAAAAACACTCTACTTCTTTACTGATATTCTCATTACTCTGGGCATATAGATTCACACGCACACTTGATTGCAGTAACATATGTCAGCCACTTCACATGCAACACGCACACACACACATGGCAGAGTGGGTCTCTTAGAAGCAGAGTTCAGATTGACTGATGGACTGACTTTCACAGATAGCTACAATCTGATCTGCTTTTCTTGACTTACCCCCCCACAAACACGCACACAAACTCACACCCTCACGCACACTTGTAGAGGAGTCAAGGCAGTGAGCACAGCAGTCATTCACAGCAGAATGAGCTCTTCTCGGGTTGCAGTTTGAGCTCAGCACCACTGATGGGTCTGGCAAAGCAGGTCGGGACCATAACACGCACCATATGTCTCCTGGAAACCATCAAGAACAAAACAAAGCCATCAACAGACTGCCAGCAGCGAGCACACCAGACTCATTCGCCCCCAAAATGGCCTCAAATTCATTGTCGCTCAATCTGTGTTGACACAAGCATTCTTAAATGTTCTCGGCTCAACTCACAAATGGGGAATTTATTCCTGCAATAGAACGCAGGCTCATAAAGACACATTACTGAGACCTTTCAGTAGCAGTGTGCCCTCTATTATTTGTAAAGCAAAGTCCACAGCTGAACAATCAAAATCTCACTTTGGGTCAGTCCGCCTGCAGTTCTGATTAATTAACATGTTGTTGTTGGAATAGATGTGCACAGTGAATTAGCACACTGTACACAAGCACTCACATATCACATTAAAAAGTTGGGTCAGAAGTTGCAGATGATTTTTCATTTTTGTGTGTTTATCCCCTGTCTTAAAACATTTATAGTACTCAACTGCTCACGTTTCAAATGTGGCCCTTGTTTCAAATACACCAGTCCAAAACACCTATAAAAACCTTCAGAACATCTGCGCAAGTTACATCATCTGTGACTTTTTATTTTAGTACTTTTGTTTGCTTTTCTTCATATTTTATGAAGATTTTATGTGGTAACCCACAAAGCAGTAGAAGTGAACGATGGGTGGGTGGTGCCTTGCAACAGGAAGGTAATGGGTTTGAATCCCAGACTGGGGTACTTTGATATGAAGCTGATATGAATCTGTCCTTTCTTTGCCATGTGCGTCTCTGTATTCCACAGTAATGGACAGATACCCTGTCCAAGTTGTATACCTCCTCTTGCACAATGACTAAACCAGCCAACTATCAAGATTGAGTGGATATTGGCGATGGATGGATAGAAAAATGATCATCAAAACATGACACCTTAGAACACTGAACTAACAGCACAAAGGGTTTTGTGATATCAGTATTTTTGTTCCAGAAAATGTCTGTTTGGCATAAACTGCTTTGGTTCCCAGTTCGTCCTCTGACATTTATGAAGAGTTAGTAGCTGCACAGAAACTTCCCATTCCACATGGCACAAATATGGAAAAAAAAAAAAGCTAAAGCTAGCAGATGAAATGAGATTTTGATATTTTACTTATTTTGTAAACTGACTTCAAATGCAGTAATGTACATTTATTCCTTGTATTTACACTGATGTTCTGAGTGTCCTTCTACAAGCTTCTCACAGTTTTCTGAAGTTCAGACCCATTCCTACAGATAGAACTGGTTTGTAGACTGCCTCACTCACACACAACTTTTCAGATCTGCTCAAACTTTCTGTGAGATTGAGATCAGGCTTGGATGATGCCCACTCCAAAACTTTAACCTTGTTGTCTTTAAGTCACTTTGAAACTAATTCAATCGCCTGATGCACTTTCCCAAGCACAGGTTTTATCCAATACCCTAATTTCCTCCTATCCAAAATACAGATTTTAATAGGACATTTCAAGTTGAGGGTTCGAACTGGATTGGGTGTTTGGTTCTGTGCTATTTAACAAGGGTCAGCTTTTACATCATGTTGTAACAATGAAACGCAATCTGGGATGAAAGGCTTACGATATCTTGTTACCTAAAGTACTACAATCTTTTCTTTACACGGTTTGTGAAATTAGAGCTTTTGATTTTAGATGTATCTATGAAATTACAGCTATTATTTTAATCATTCACACATGATGTTCAATACAAAGAGTAAATGGATCAAAAAGAGTTACATTGAAAAGATCATTGTGAATTTTGAGCTTTACAAATGATTCCTAATTTGATGCCATTACAAATGTACAGGTTTATTTTAGGCTAAATATAATTGCAACAACCAGAGCTATTATTTACATTACAGCCAATGGATATTACCATCGACTGAGGAGAGTTCATGGAACCGGAGAAATTGGGAAAGTTGCCTCTCAGGAGTACATTTCCCACATTAGATTCCACTTTGCAATTTAAATGGATAAAATATAAAGGGTATACAACATTGTGCAATTAAAGAAAAGTTTAATGCTGCTTTATTTCTCTGTCCAAAGTTGTGCTGAAGATGAAAGCCAAACAATTTCTCAACCTATGTAAAACAAGGACATTTTCCAGGTTCCAGTTACAAATTAGATTACCAATAATGTTACATTGTAAAGTTTATTTATCAAGATAAAAGCTTACCAGCTTGTATAAATGTTCACAAAAGCTGTAAAGCTACAAGTATAGTTCCTGAGTGCCTTGTTGGGTCCAGTTTAGCTCTGGAGCAGTATTAGCCTGGGACACGAAAACAGGTTTAAAAGATTAGACTGCAATGATTTCAGTTTTATTTCTTGGTCCAAATTGGAAGAAACTGCAGATTGCACTGCAAAAAAACATTGTTTTACAAAGTATTTTTGTGTAGTTACATCTGCAGATATCTTAATATACTCAAAATACGACAACATTAACATACAAGTAACTTTTTAACAAGATAAAGGAAGTTGTTTCAAGTAAATTCCTTAATGTTTATTTTAAAAAGTACTAGTTCCACTCAGATTTTATTTATTACAAGACAATTTTTCAATATTTTAATAATCTGCCAGTGGAACTAGTGTTTTTTTTAATCAATATTAAGGAATTATTGACTTAAAATAAGCTCCTATATCTAGCTGAAAAGTTACTTGTATGTTAATCTTTTGTTTATTGATTTGTAAAAGTAATAAAAAGGGTAATAGCATCCTTGACACTAGAGCTCTTTGATTTGAAGCAGACATGGTTCCCCAATAAAGTCTCCTGCTGAACCTGCAAATTCATTTGATTATTTTATCTTCCTATTTCAAGTATTTTGTCCCTTGAGAATTCAAGCCCTTAAAGCATGAGGACAATATGAGAAGGAAAAGTACTCCAGCTTCAGTGGCCAATGAAAAACACCGGTCCTTCATACCAGGGCCATGACTAAGATGTTTCTCTGTATTCCAGACCCTTAAAACTGCAGCAACCACAAATGCAGCAGCTAAATGGAGCACATTTAAATCAAATACTCTTCAAGTTTGTATGAAATGCATTCAGCTGTTCTTTGCAGCCTGATGCACCAAGCCATTAAATCGTAGCTGAGTCATTGTGCTGCTTCTAAATTAATGAGGCCACTTTGGAGATTTATTCTTAAAGCTAATTACAGCATCTATGACTCTATGGCAAAATCAATCTCTGCTGCATTAATGACATCATAAGTGACTAAGCCACTCAGACCAATGACATTATTTCATAAATGAGTAAGAAATAGCTTTATCAAAGCTACAAAAGTGTGAGCATGAGTAGGCAAATGGATTACCAACATCTGCAAAATGTTTCAAGTCCATAAGATTCAACGTGAGCACATTTATCAGTGGTTGCAATTAATTAATAGAAGCACTTAATTCTAACGAGGTTACAGCAACTACAGAATAGTTGTGTATTTTGATAAAACAAGTTAATGTCACACAAATGGATCACCAGACAACCCCACTGCCTGATGATCCCACCATTATTGCTATGAACTACCGTGAAAAGTAAGAGTCTTTGATACATTTGTAATAAGGTACCATTTACAGAACATCGCCAGCTGATGCACATTGCTCTCACAAGAAAAAGTCATAGAATGATGATACAGCTTGTCTGTTTTATACATTTAATGGGACTTTTCAAAGGATCTTGTGCTGCATGCAAAGAGGTTTTTATTACTATTTGCTGCTAGGATTAAGGCTTGAGAAAACTTGTTTTGGATGCCAAATTGTCTGACTCTGTGCTTGTGGAAAGTAGCTTCCTCTGTAAAATTGTCATCACAGCGCACATAGAAGCATACATCACAGATAGGGAGGAGAACAAGGAACAAAGGTAGAAAAGAGGACGAGCAGAGTTAAGAAGGCATTCAGGGAGTATGGCTGCCTTACAGTCAGAAACACAATGGGTAACAGCTTTCTAGATAAAAAGATTAACAAAAACAGGTAAACAACATTGGAAATAAAATTTCCTCCTACTGTTCAAAGGTTTAGCTAGTACGCTCAGGAAGAACGTGGAAGAAACTGAATCATTTATTGCCAACATTGCCTTTTTTCTGCTGAAAACAATTCCAGTAAATAATTGTATGGCACAGAGGGAGCACTACTAAAGTCAGAATGGGATCTAATTATGACATTAATTTACTGTGAACCCACTACAGAAAGCGTTAAGATAAGGGTTAGATAAACACACGTCGGAGCTGGATTTTGAAATTCTCTTTGAATACAGAAACATTGTTTTTTTTATATTTACTTAAAATTTACAGAGTTAATTTATCAGCTATCCAAACATGGTACCATCTGGACTAATATTAAAATTTGACTGTAGGCTATTGGCATTTATTCTGTTCTCATTCATCTATTAGTCAGCTTAGTCTTTGTTAATATACAAGAATATAATCATGTTTTCTTTTTTTTTTGCAAACCAAGCGACTAGGCCACTCATAAATCATTTAACAATGAGATTCTAGATACGGCAGACTTTCTGATTCCTGTCGGTATCAGATATTTAGTTCCAAGCAGTCTTTCTGCTGTTTTTACACATCGGATAATTTTCCAGGTAGTTGTGTTTAAACTTTGTTTGTCTGCCCTCAACAGAATCTCATATTTTCCACTTCTTTGTGTCTGAACACTGCTTATCCGACTTAGTTCTTTAGCTATCTTTTTATCTGCCTTTCCAACTTTGTAAACTTCAGTTGCTTTAACCACTCCATTGCTTTTTTCCCCCCATGGTTGAGAATTAAGCAACATCAGTTCAACAGCATACGAAAGAAACATACTGCCTTTTTAGACGCACACTAATTACAAGCAGACAGGTCACATTTGAGGATGAGGTGCCAGAAATCATATCAGCTTATCTGTACGTTTCTTGGCCATTTGGGTCATGCTCATATGGCTAAAGTAAGTAGCGCTACCAGCATAAAGGCATACCTATCACTTGAATTTGACAGAAAAATAAATTGATATAAATCTTGTCTATCTGATTCCAAATTCTAAATATCAGCAGACAATAAGGCTATATACTGTATAACGTTAAAACAATATGGCTTACAGAGGTTTTCTGTGGAGTGGACTCTTTTTGAGGACTGAACATTTCCTTTAAATTACATCACATCCCACCAGATTGGCATCCAATAAATTACTCAGATTCTATTTTCTCTTTGTTAATACAAGTTTAGGTCTCAACTCATTTATTTGTTTTCCACTTATGTACTCACTAATCTCTTTCTCCTCTTCTATTTCCTGTAATTCACAAATAGTTTACAGATAATCAAGATAATCACTGCTAGGATAATGGAAGGATAAATTATGTCTCATCTAGTTTATATGTAGGATGTAAACTTGTTACTAATTACATTCTGTTATTAGGACAGATTAGCTTCTGTGTGAAGGTTATTCCCTGAAGTTTTGAAGTCTCATATAGGAATAATTCTGGTAAGACCAGGATGATGACTACTGCATATTATTGACTTGAAACGCCTGCTAGATGCCCCAAAGTGCTTCATGGACGTATATCTGTTCTCCACGTTTGGCCTATTTGTGTCTGTGTGTGTGCTATAGCTGCAGCTCTGTCAGAGAGAGGCTATGAGCCAGTCAGTCAGTCAGTTAGCCGGTCAGCTGGTCAGCAGGGGGAGCACAGCATCTCCAAGACACTGATTTATTGGACAATTTCACAGCAGTGTCCGTGGTAATGGGACAGGATAAATGGCTGCCCTCTCACTGGCTGAGCTTGACTCCTGAGGAAGAGCAAAGCTGGCTCTGGCAGTGCAACTTTGTTCTTCGCTCATCTTTTCTGTTTTTTTTTTGTTGTTTTGTTTTTTCCTCATTCTCAAAGTGTTGAGTCTTGTGATTGTGTGTGTATATATATATATATATATATATATATATATATATAGATATATACCCCCTACTGTGTAAATCCTCTAGAATAAGCTACCAACTCGTGCTAAAAATTTTCTCATGCCCTCTTCATCCCTCTTCACTATCCTGCTATGACTTATTGACTTTCTGTCTGTGTCGTCTCTTAACTCCATTTCTATCCATTCGCTCTCGCACTACATGTGATTTCTGTCTCCATGATCCCCATTTTTTGTCCATTGTCCTAATGGATGTATGAAGTGTGGATTTCTAGTTTTATTTTAACCTCATTTGAGGTTAAGTTGGTGTAAACATGGAAGGAGACATGTAAATATTTACCAATAACTCCGTATGAGAGTATTATCAGAACTCTGTCCACACATAAGACTTGGAGTGATTCATGAGTACATTTTAGATAAGTTGTTGTAGCCATTCACCCCGTTTGATCAGAGTGTCACTATATGCATCAGACTAGTTAAAAGTATTTAGCTTCTACAAAGTTTTCATTGGCTACAAAAGAAAACCATGATGGTACATTTCAGCATCATCTGTAAACTAAATGACAGGACTGAAACAATTTCAGTTACTCAAATGAGTTTGGAAAAAAAAATTGCAAAAATAGTTGAGCAAGTTTAATCCTCACCAGCAGTCATTGTGTTTCAGGGGGGACAGTTATTATGGTCACACTACATCTTTCTGTTTAGATTAAATGGGATGGAGGTAAACAGAAGGAAAAAAAAATGAGAAAAAAAATTACCCAAATGCCATAAATTTGTGATGTCAAACAAAAGAGAAGGAACATATTGGACAGTAGATTGAGATAGCTTTGCATAATAAATCAATGTCAACAGCAACTTTGCAGATGGATGCATTTCTCATTGTTCTGCATAAAAACAGCACCAATTTTTTCACATAATGCTTAGAGAAATTAGAGGATCCTGCATCATCTGCTATGATGCTGGTGGGTGGGATTCATTTTTTTTCTTCCTTCCTACTTCAGTGGAGCTGATTCTCCTTGGTAAAGTTGGTACACCTGCAGGTAATCTGCATATCAGCAGCAGATTATTTAGGATCAGTCCTCATTCTTTCTCATTACCTGCTGTCTGGTCAGGTCATGGGGATTTCCAGGTTAAACCTTGGTATGCCTAAGGATGTTACTCTTCTGTGACTCGCCTTCAATAACTCGCTCTGTCCTCAAATGCTTGCCTTCAGGTATTACATCCAGAGAGGTTTGATGCCTTCTTGTTCCATTTGCCCAGTTCCTGAACTCCATGTGGAGGAAAGGGTTTTGAAACCATCCGATATCCACTTGCCTCACCTACCTGTTCCTACCTGTTCACCCTCCAACAGTCAACCGTCTCCACTCCTCAGCAGTCACCTTCCACGCTCAACCCTGCACTTAGGAAATAATTTATTACAAAATTCCTGCTACCATTGTTGGAAAAAAAAATATTTCAAGTTTGTGGACTTCTGCCTTTCCAGAATGTGGCGGTATCGAGCCTTTAAATGGATTTGATATCAGATAAATACTTTTAAAACAGAAGGTTTTACAGTATCAACAGCATGCTGTTACACTCAGGATTTAGATTATTTTCTCACTTGATACCTGTTGGCGATCTAGCACCTTATTAGCCTCTGACATGTAGCTAGGCTTTAAGAAAAAAAGAAAAAAAGTAAAACTATTAAGAAATTAGAAATATTCACAGAAGCTTTTCAGCTGTTGAGTAAAACTAAAATGAAATTTTGTGATGACACTGAAAGATATCTAAAGCTGAGCTGTTAATCTCCACGTCTTCGATCAGAGAATTAGCACTTGATAATCATCTATTATTTCCATGCATCACAGAATAAAGTGATTAAACGTTAAGGACTTGAACAGAGCAGCAAGTTAAGCTGCCTGAAGACACGCTGTGATTGAGACAATGTTGGTGCACTTAAGTGCCAAACACAGCAATGACATGAAGCATGTAGTGTGTCAGGACAGGTGTGATAGGAATACATGTGTGTGCAGTAGGTCCACGGCAAGATTATATCCAATCATCTGCAAAATCAGCATTTTAAGATATTAAAAAATTAGACCATAAAGTTGATGGTCTGTTGATGAAATGTGATTTTGTGTGATTATTTATGGATTGAAAAACTGTTTCATGATAAAACTGCATCATAAAATGCTCTAAGAACTGATTCGAAGCAAAGTTTTCTTGGACACTATTAGACCACGTAAGCATACATACTGCAAGCTGAAAGCTTCAAGACAGACATTAACTGTAATGTCGTATATCTGTATTGATCACCATTGTGCATGATGCACCTGAGACACTTTTAAAAAGAAATTGAATGAAAACAACAGTTTCCTTCAGTTTCATTTAAACACACAAGGGTGTATTTACCATGAACAAACACACCATGCATTCTGTAATGAGTCAGGTGCTGTAATCTCATTTCTGAGAGGCTGGGTTGCTGGCTGGATTTGGAGATAGGAATGGATAATCTCTTTGAAGTACAATCAATACATTTGTCACGAACAACGCCTTAGTTCTAAAATGATTGCTACGACTTTATTCCTTTCATTTACAGCTGTTTATTAGTACTGTATCTGAGAAATGAGTAAATTGCAGCAATGTAGAAATCAAAATACAATTATTTATTAGTTTATGCTGTAAATAAACAGATGACTCACCTATCTAACCACTGTGCAAAAAATTAAATGTTGACTACAAAGGTTTTGAATGTAGATTCAGAACGTATTCTTAAAAAAAGTGCTCCAACTCAGACTGACAAAGAAAATCATCAAAACCACATTACTGAAGTTCCCGTCCCCCCACCGTCCTCAAATTAAACAAAATTGGTGTCAAACTTTTGCGCAGCCTGTTCACATTTACTAAACATAATATGGTGTCAATCAACTGCACTATGTTTGTGCTGGTTATAATTTTTAAGATAAAAAAAAGAGAAAAGTTTCTAGACACCAGCACACAACTGTAACTGTATTACACCCAAGCCTGCATCAAGTAAATGTTACCATTTGTATCTGAAGTTGGGCTTCTTTAATCAAAACTCTATCAAAACCTTCTGTCAAAACAAACCAAAAGTCAGTTTGCATCTGCACTGGCACAAATCACCAAAAACTCCCCACTCGTTTCTCTTGGAAATCATCTATTATAAGTCAAGTGATTCACTGCTTCAGTGGTTACTGTTCCTCGAATCAGGTTGATAAAAGAAGATGCTCAAAGAGAGGTAGGACAGAAAAACCGTCTTCTCATCCATATTACATTTCTGTACCCACCTCTGTGGTCACCTGCTAACCCCTCTTGTGAAATCCAGAAGTGCCTTTCTGCCTCAGTGACTACGAGGATGTCTCTGGAGATGAGATCTCTGATGCGCGCCCTGGGCATATTTACAGAGCTGGGTTTTGACAGGGTAGAATGAAGGAAGCGTGGTGAAGACGAGCCAGATTGCAGTTTCCCGACAAAGAGAAGCTTGAGACTGAACAGGTTTGAGAAGCTGTCGCATTGTGTATTTTTTGTATTTGAAAGCTTATCTGAGGAAGTTACATCTAGATCAAACCTGGTCAGCTTCAGTAGCTGTAAAAGTTTAATTACATCACATTTAGCAGCATTTTTCCCAGCAAAGGTCCTCTAAGGGCTCTTTACAAGACAGGACCAATTCACATTCAAGCAGATGCAGTCTACTAATCAAATGAAAACATGAGTCACATTTTTAACTTTACAACACAGCTAAAAGTTCACTATACCGTCTTCGAGTGCTAGCAAAACTTTGACCAATGTCAAGTAGTCATATCTGTTCTTTTTCAATTAAATAAATGTTACTATTTACAGTGTTCCCAGAATCCAAAAAACTGACAGAAAACCAGAAGTCACTTAAAGAGTGCTGTGGATAAGAGATGTCGTCACAGTCTGTCGGATTTGGAGAAATTTGCCAGGACACGATGGGAAAATACTGTCAAGATGTAGGACACTGACAGCCTGCTGCCAAAGAAAAGTGGATGAAATGGTGCTTCAGCAAAGTGTTAGTTTAAGGGTCTGCACATATATGCAGCCAAGATACTGGACTATTTTTATCTTTTATTTATCTTTTTCTCGTGATAGATTTGCTTATCTAGCTGAAATACAGAGTATTAGTGTCACATTATATGGGTGACAAAATATTTAAATTATTTATCAAAGTTTAAATTTCTACATCACAGAAGCCTGGCATTGAAACAGGGCTGTTTACTTCTTAGCGATAGTTTATAAAGTACATAGTAACTTAACGCATGCATGTCAGGAGTGTAACATCATGAGAGCAAGACCCAAGACTGATTTCTCTGCAGAATCAGACTAAGATCACAAGAGACAAATTACAGTTTCCTTTGTAAAAAATTTAAAACACATACTTACATTTTTAGGACAGGTTAAAGATGACAGTTTTGATGCTTGATGAGTTCTTATGTTTTCAAAGACTTTTGAAGGGTTTTTCTGTTGATTTGGTTCTAATTTACTAAGGTTAGATGATGTGGCTTTAGAAATCCATGACACTATCTGGCTCGGTATGTGTTGGCTGCTGATTTGCGCCTGTTGCCGACACAACATGAACTTCAAGAACAAGTTTTCCAAGCAGAAACCGATAAATCCAAGATGACATGTTGTCCAGGCCTCTGATAAAATTAAACCCTTTTCATTTTATCAGCTCAGTGTGCTTTATTCCTTTTTTATTTAGTGAAAAAGAAACATTCATGTTCAGTAAATTTCACCAAAAACCATCTCCGCTTTCTTCTAGCTTTGAGGTAGATGAGAAGGAGAGAAATGTTTGGTTTATGCTGGAGAAATCTGCCAGTGTGCGACGCCCCGGACAAGAGAGACCGAATCTTCTGGTGCCAAGGTGGGATTGTTTATATTACTGACAGTAGTGAGATAAAAAGGTCACAGATATTATTGCCACGAGTATTGCCTGTCTCCTCACCCTTTGAGAGTCAGATAGGTAATCAGTCAAGACAAGGAGACTTTCTCACACAGAGCAGAGAGAAAAGTCTGAAAACTCTCCAAGTCAGATTTTTTTTTTTTTGTATGAGAGTTGTTTGAGTTGCACATTGTGCCTTTAAGTGAAATTAAAGCTCAAAGTTTAAATGAGGAGTAGAATATATTTCATTTATTTAAACTCTCATCAGTGGATGTAAATTGTTTCTTTGCTAACCTAATTTATTTTTCTTGTCATATAGACTAAATACATAGACTAGGTAAAGAAACAAAAAACAAACTAAAAGTAGCTTTTAGTTTTGTTTTTTGTCTGCACAGCTTATATGTTATCTCCTCTCTAGTTGCAGAAATAGATGGACTTCTCAGCTTTTTAAATGTTTGTTCAATGGGAAAAGTAAAGAATTAATCTCAGACTGATATTTTTTTTTTTTTAGTTAACGGTGAAATACATGAGAGTGATTTAATTATTTAATTGTGTAGTGTAATAAAAAATAGTGAAGCAGAACAAATATTTAAAACATCAGACTGTGCATTCTTCTAAATAAGGACGTCTGGTTTCTGCAGCTTTAGACAAGAGGGTCTGGTGGTTTCTTAAGAAAACGGAAAAATGCGATTAGGACGGAGAGAGACTCAAAAGGAGAGAGGATGGGGAGAAAAAAGGAGAGCGCTGTAAAAAAGGGAGAAGAATAAAGACCAAAAGACAGTGCAGACAGTGGCAAAAAGACAAAACAAATCCAGTCCGGAGTGTGAAAATGGTAATGTCAAAAAGGCAAAGAAAGAAAGGAGAAGGAGCGCAAGAGAAATTGAGGATAGAAAGAGCGAGGGAGTAGCAGTGAATACCTAATGGAGAGTGGTGGAGTCTATTGATCCAGTCGGCAGCGCAGGCTGTTTCATTTGGTCATTCAATTATTCAGTCATTTGGCTGATGTTGTTTCCCCCAGCAAAGGTTCAGAGCTTCCACTTCAGGCCACCCATGCAGAGCCGCTGAGCCACTCTGAAAACCATGAAAGTTATGAGTCTGTGGGAGAGTGATAGAGTGACACGGGGCTGTAGACTGGAAAAATGGAGAGCTTTAGCAAGTGTAGATCTTTCTTTATACAGCAGTCCCCAAAATGCTTCAATTCAGTGGTTGGCATATTTTCCTTTCTTCATACATTTTTCATTTTTTGTCTCCCATTTTCTGGCTTCTGGCTTTCATATTACATTAGAGAGCGAGAGAGTCGGTTGTGAATTGAAAAGCTTCCTTTACGCAGAAGGCGGTTGTGACTAAAAGCTTTTTAAACCCATTTCTGCAGTTACAGTTTTAACTTATATTTACGGTTACATTTTTCACTTTATGTTGACTTTTTTCCAAAAAAGTTTACAAATATGGAAAAATTTATTTATTTATTTATTTATTTATTTATTTTGACCAAAGAAACATTTAGCCAAAAAGTGCGCTGCTAGCCAGTTCTGTCAGTGGCAGCTGCAAATTTGTTGATTTCTGGGCAATATCCCCATAAGACCTGAATAATAATCCCAAATTATCCATCATGATCAACATAATTGGACCAGGAAAATATCCAAAATAAGCAGAACATTGGACATCGACGCCTGGGACTGAGAACCTTTAGATCAAAGCACATCTGTGTGTTTAAATGGCCCAGTCAAAGTCCAGACCTAAATCCTTTTAAAGACGCATTACGTTGAGCTGCTGTCCTCGGTGTCAGACTTACCTTTCTCTCTAGTTCCTTTTACATTTAGCCAAACTGTTAACTGACTCAGTCGTCTAACCTTGAAGAAGCAGGCGGTCCTAGTGTTTAGCTCGGTCCTGTTGTCATTCGCCATTAGCTTCACATTAGTCCAGGAAGATTTGTGAACTGACCTCTCATCAAATCATTTACTTCAATGAATCAATTTAGCCTGACACATGCAGTATATTAATCAGCCGCCTAGGCTGACTTAATAGCTCAATCAGAAGCTGAGGAGGGAGAGAGAGAATTAGAGATTGAAAGAAGGTCGTAATGGAAAAATGCTATCCTCAAGTAACCTGCAGTCTGTTTGGATCGCACATACTTACCAGACTGTCCCAGCCTTACCAAATAAAGCAGGAGAAACGGAAAATAAATTTTTTGTAATGTGATTTTTAAGTTAATGGAATTGTTGGCGTATGAAATGTTCAACAATTTCAGGGTATAATTTTACATAATGTCACCCAGTAAATAAAGGTAAAAAGATGGAATTAAATGGATGTTTTTCAGGCATTTTGCCTCTCATTGCCAGGCTGCTTAAAAAGTGTAAAGGTTCCTGCAGGGCCGGACCACAGTTTTTATTTTTTGGGACCCTGTGCATATTTTCATTTGGGGCCCCCCATACCAAAATGCCAACAACAGAAGTTCATCATTCCTAAACTCTACTTGTATGTGTAACATACCTGCTCTCACTAGCATAATTTGTAATTAGCTTACATCATATTGGTGTTATTATGTCTGTTGACTTTAACTTTATAGGAGTAGCAAGCTAAAGAAAAATAGTTTCAGTTTTGAAATGCAGAATGGTATTTAAGTGTGCCATATTATTTTAACTATTTGAAAGTATCATCAGCAGACAAACACTGAATTCACAGTAAACAAGTTAAGACGTTTAATTATATTTCCCAATCAGAGGCAACAGGAAGAGACTAACCTATTATTTTTGTACCAACTATAAAGATGATATAGGTTTCTTTTTCATGTGTAATAGCATTTAGTTTGAAATATTCAATGTTATTTTGTTAAATCATGCTAGATTGATGTTCTTGGAGGCCCCCTGGTGGTGTGGGGGCCCTCACTAGCTGCATAACTCGTATATGCCTTTGGCCGGCTCGGGGTGCCTAAACCCCCAAATCTACAACACTCTGCTTAACCTGAAGCTAAAGCCCATCCCTGTGTTGATGTTTTGGTGTATTTAGGTCATTGAATTGGTTATTAACATGGTCATACATGACTGAGTTGATTACTGGCAGATATGGCAAAGCCCCACGTTAACACACAGGCTCACACGACTGCTCACCATGGGCCGTTAATTCATTGACTGATGGCAACGTTTAGCTGCCATCCGTCCCTGCTCTCTCCATCTGGTCTAGCGCTCCTTCCATTCTTCTTTTGGCCTCTGATTTCTCGTTGTGTCCATGAGGGGGAAAATATGCAGAACAGTGGCAACTCATATGTTTGTTCTTCTAATACTTTATTTTTACCTGCCACCTCCAAACTTATCCATTCACCCTGCTACTACTATTATCTTCTTTACTCTTACAATGGATCACCTGCTTTTTGTCCTTCATCTTTACTCTAACACAAGCACCTTATGTGTGGAAAGACTCCCTTTCTGCTGTCTTTGTATACAATGAGCCTCCTCAATAGTCTTTGGCTTACACTCCACATGAGGCTATTACCAACACACGCCTGTGTGCATATAACCGCACTCAACACAGAGATTACACTCACATCATCCCTGAGAGCTGAGGCGCTAACTGGCTAACTTTCAACCAACAAACCTGGCATCTATATCACAGCAGCTCTTTTCAAGCAGACTTAGTTGCAGAAAAACTGCCCACTGTATAGAAATGTGTTTAATGTGTTAAAAATGGTAAACGTAGCTTTATATCAGCAATGACATGCTTCCAATCTTTTCTTTTTGTTTGTTTTTTTAAATCTGTAGACGGTTACGGATACAATTTTCAGAATTTTTTTTTCTCCTACTGCTTAAACTTTTCCTGTGTTAAATTGGATTATTTATAAGATTATTTGTATTTGCTGAACACTAGAAAAAATTCCAGATTTGTTCAAACGTTAGACAAATTCAGACATTTACATACATTTTATTAGTATTTAGTAGAATTGCCTTTTAAGCTGTACGACTTGGTTCAAACTTTGGCTCAATCCTCCTGGCAAAACTGCTGTAACCGAAGCAGTCATGTACGTCGCTCTGCTCCCGCACACCATAAATTTTCTGTGGGACTGAGATCAGATGAGTGATGGCCACTAAAAAGTAATTACTTTGTTGTTCTTCAAACTGTTTCTAACTAATTTGGGCATGTGCATGAGATCATTTTTCATTTGGCAATCCCATTCCTATCAAAGTTTCAACTTTTCAAATTAAGACTTTGCTTAGTAAGCTTCTCCTTTTTCCTTCCGAATGTGACAATGGTCACCATGTTTTATCAGATCACAGCTCACACATTTGTGGCATTATGCGGTCTTCATACTTGCATCGGTAGATGTGCATCAGTTTAACTCAAATTTTGTGAAATCTGGTGGCTTTTCAGAGCCTTGACCTTACTGAGGTGTCCCCATTTATTTAAAGGCATACTAATCCTAATGTAGTTGAACTTCTGACTTTGAAGAAAGTTATAAAAAAAATACAAATTAAACAAAATTAAATAAGTTTGGTAATCCTAACTCACCTAAAATGGAAAATTTTTAAACACTGGACAGAAAAAAAAAGCATTCTTTGTCTAGTTCTACGCTACAGTGTATGCAAACATCTGGTTTTAGCTGTATACCTGCAATTTGATTTTATTTTATGTGTATGTCTGTTAGGTACTAAGAAACAGAAGTGAACACCAGGAAACAGAGATGACTCATACACTGGGGGCTTTCAAAGATGGGAGAAAGGGAAAATAAGTTAAATGTTCTGCTGTTTCCTCTTTGGACCAAGAAAAGTCCAAGGGCTCTTAAGATAATCAGTCGATGTTTTACTCTTCAAAAATAAATATTGGAAATAGATGGGAAGCTAGTTACAGGAATGAAACCAGTGAATGAGAGATGGAGGTTTGTTCACAGAATATTTTAGCAATTATGACAGGTAGTTTAGAACCAGCTCCAGAAAGAAATGCAAACAAAGCAGTTAAATGATTATGGCTTTTTATTTAATGTAATTTTACACAATTATTGTTTATGATTGTTTTCATTGTAAAGTTGTTAACCAGACACATCTAGTACATCAATTATTGCACAATCCAGTAGTTTTGTTACCTCCTGTGGTTATAAAAATGCTGTATATATATCAAACATACCTTTGACTTTGTGATTTAAAGCCTTGAAAAGGGTCACTGTCTCTTTAAGAAGTTCCTGCTCTGACACTCCATCTTCAGTGTTTCATCACAACAATGCATCTTATTGTGCCATTTACACCGTTCCTAGGAGTGTTGGACTGAGAAGTAGCTCGTATGATAAGATGTGCAGCTTCACCAGATGTTTGCTAATTGCTGCTGCCGCTAGTCTGGAGGAGCTGCGTGGAAAACGGCTAGCATGTAGGCATCCCCAAATAGCTGCCACTGGAGATTAAAGGATTTCTCAAACATACGTAAAAAAAAGTCTAACACTCCAAGTATGTTTTTGATGAAGGAATAATATTATAACATTATATAAAAATCAAAAATGTCGATTTTTCATAATTCCCCACAGCCTCTTCAAAAACATGTTTTTCTTTCTACTGCATAGCTACGCACTACTCTGTGTTATTCTGCCACATAAAATCCCAGTGAAATCCACTGAAGTTTGTGGCAGTAAAATGACAAAATGTGGAAAAAGTAAAAGTGGTGCTCCTGATCCACCCTGCCACTTCACATAATGCTTTTAATGTTTATGTTGTTCCACAGCAGACAGTCCCGGTAACTTCATTACTGACCGACCGTCCATTACAGTTCAGGGATGCTCGTGATTATTTATGCGCATTTAAGCCAGAGTGCGTCTCTGTGTAATTCACTGTAAGGAGGCTTCATTGGAATTGCAAATCAATGTCCCAGCAGGCTTTGCCTCAACCCCCTTTGGAAATATCTCCTCTCCTATGAAACCAACCCTCTCCCTCATTGCTTTCCCTCCAGCCAAACATTCCCCTCTCTGTCTCTATCTCCTCTCCGCCTCTATTGGGTAGTTTGTCTTCCAGCCGCCGTCTTGCCAGCAGTGCAGGTAGAGCACTTGTACCTGGGCACTTGGCCAATATCAGTCTGGGGTGGATAAGGAGGGAAGTCCATGGGGACAGAAAGATACTACGCCTTCCAAAAGTATTCATGCATCAAGAACGTTTGTTCATTTTGTCACGTTACAACCACAGACCTGAATGTATTTTTATTGAGCTTTTATGCAATAGACAAACACGATGTAGAACACAAAATAGTGTAAGGGATACACTATTTTGTATCCCTTCATATGAATTTAATATGAAAAATATGACAATTGTGGAATATATTCTGCCTCTGACTCCTAAGGGTCATCCATATAAGTAAAGAGAATGTACCTGCTTGTAATTTAATCTCAGTACAAATGCAGCTGCTCTGTTTCGGTGACTTATTAGGGAACAAACAGCATTATGAAGGCCAAGGAACACATCGGACAGGTCAGAGAGATCGCTGTGCAGAAGTTTAAAGCAAGGTTAGGTTATAAAACAATATTCCAAGCTTTGAATGTCATGCAGAGGTTTGTCCAATCCATCATCTGAAAATAGGAAGAATATGACACAACCGCTTGTGCACTCCACAAATCTGGCCTTTAGAATCGTTAAAGGAAGCTATAAGAAGTCCCATTCAAAGATGCCGTGAGCCATGTAAGGGAAATGGCTAACATATAAAGGAAAGATGCTCAAGTCAAGTTCTCTAGAGCTACTATCAATTACTGGTATTTCCACTCCAACACACCTGAATTTTGCATCATGATAGAAGGTTGTAAGATATTTTTTTAAAGATAGATACCTTTGGTTTTCTAAAATGTAAGGCTTTGGAGAATGTCAAATATGTAGCAAAACTGTATTAAAAATAAAATCTGAATCTGTCTGGATGATGGAGTTCACATTGTTCCCTATCTGTGGAAATTTACAAAATATTTTTAGGGAATAACATTACAACATGATCCCAAAGCTTGAAAAAGTTGATTTTATAAAATGCCTCTTTTGCAAAAAGGAGCTAGCAACACACATAGCTAATATCTGCTGTAGGCAACCAATATTTTTAATCTGTTTTCTGAATAATATTAAAATGAGGGCAAAAAGTAAAATTTACTTCTTTTTACAAAAATGTGTGAAGCATAACCTTGAATTTCTCGCCTCTGCAATTGCAATTTGTTTCACAAAGCACGCCACACTTTTCAGATTTTTGCATAAAAAAAGCACCTCTTTGTGTTCAAATCCTTATAAAACACATTCAGGTTTGTGGTTTCAACAGGACAAGCTGTAAAAAGATTTGTTGTTAAAGAAGGGTGATAAAAAGTGGAAGGAGTGAATTCTAATATTTGTGTTTTTGTTTTTGCAGCAGATCTGCAGATGATCTGTCTTAAAAGTTACTGACACTGATCCCGGCCGTGGTCCTGAGAGCCGACTGGAGACTTCTCTAAGTGCTCTCCTGGCATGACTTTTCCGGCTGGTTATGAATTGATGCAACATGGTTTACAGTTAAAATGTCTGGACCAGACTGTGCCTTTGCCGTCTTTGATCATGACATGTTTTGGAAGAAGATGTCTTCCTTTTATGGTTCCACTTTGAACGAGAAGGCAAGACTGCAGCTGAAAGAACAAATCGAAGGAGAGAGATCAGAGGAGGAGGGCGTTATTTATGAGCAAAATGGGGGGAAAAAAAAACTTAGAAAAGAATATTGCAGCTTGTTCTAAACCAGCGCTGAGAATATGATGGGAAAACCAGAGAACGCTGTTTCTTCTCCTCCCTTCCAACACTATTTCAGCCCGCCATACTTCCTCCTTCGCCTCCTGTAACTGAGTGTATCCTTCAGGCTTCTCCTCACCGGCTGCTGTATTAGAGCAACCTTTTACTGCTGCCTCGGCCGAATCAGTCACACTGGCTTCTTTCACTCTCTCTTCCACTTTTTGCCCCCCTCCAATCTTTCTTTTATCTTTTAACCTGAGATTCTCCATAGTCTTCCATCCATTTCTCAGACACTTTTTTCTCTCTTCACCCTACCCTCCCTCTGATAAGTCACATCATTCGTTCCCTTCCTCTTCTCCATTACACGCTGCTTGTTTCCGAAGTTTACAAATGGCAACATTTTTCCTGTCTGCCTTTACTACAAGCTGCTATCTCTCTGTTTATCCCTCTTTAACCTCTATTTACTCTTTCAATCCATCCTGCCCAGAGGACACATCTCCAAGGATCCCTTTCTTATTCTCTCCTTTTTTCCTTACATTCACATCTTCCTTCCCCTCTCTCCACCCCTGCGGGTTTTATTTCCTGCAATTTCTTTGCATTCAGTCTCTCCCTTCACCAAGCTGAGCTCCACCATGTCCTTGACAGTTTTTTTTACCCCCAGTTTTGGTTCCGTTTTTGACCCTCAGCATCTCATCCCTCGCCCTTCCTCTCTGCTGCTATTTATTTATTTCTCTCGTTCCATCACAGAGTCCGTCTTCAGGTCCTGCCACCAAATAAGATTTGGGGGCCGAGGCCCTTGTGCTCCTCTCTTCTCTCAGATTGTAGTCTGTTACTGAAGGCTGTATTCAGGACATTTTACTGAATGTAACTCCCAAAGAGGAGAGGGAAAAGTTGACATCTGACGTGTAGTATTTTTTAAAACCATCTTGTTTTTGCTTGTTTTTTTGCTCTAGTCAGGGGAGGAGAAATATCAAGACCTTGTTCATAAAAATTAAATGTAGAGGTTATGTTTGATTTTTTTTTATGACTTCAGGTTTCTTGTGCTTGAAATGTGCTGTTTTCATTGGAATAAATTGTATTTGCAGTCCTACATCACCTACCCTGTACTTCCCTACACACTCTACTGTACTGTCTTTTCTGTACTACCCTCTGTCTGCGTCACATTTCTACTTTGTCTGACTAGTGGTCTTCCTCCAAAGGAGCTTATTGTTAGTTTTGATTAACTGCGTCGTTACATCCTCATTTGTAAGTCATTTTTTTGATAACAGCGTCTGCCAAATACATAATTATTATCATCTTCTGATGGTTACTCCCAGCACTGCTTCCCAGAGCTTATACCATCTCTGTCAATGCTTCTTAAGCTTGAAAATGAATTCAATGTAGTCCAATGGCCTCTAAAGTGACCAAATCTTGATGTCATTTTCATCATGCATGTGCAGCCAAACAAATTTTTTTTAGCAACTATGTGCTGCTCTCATGTCAATACGGACTCAGATCTCAGAGGAATATTTACCACCCCTCTGTTACACTGATGCCCCAAAGATTTAAGGCACTTCTGAAGATAAATGTTGATCCAAACCAGCTTTAACAAGGTGTGCTTAACAAACCGTCCAGTTAGTGTGGCGTCCACCTTAGTCTGTGTACAATTGTTCTGGGAAAGCCTCAGAGGTTTGTCAGTGAACATTAGTGAATAACCAACATAACGAAGGCTGAAAAACACACAGAGGCTGAATACGGATTCAAATGCATGCCACACTTTTGTTTGTCGCGTAACATCATCTGTAGCCTTTGTTCTTCTTTTTGGGTGTTTGTACTGACTGACACAGTGAGTGAGGACAGTAGTCGACACAGAAAGCAGGAACTAACTCCTCCTTGGCTCCTCCTTACCGGAGCCAAACACTAACTGTCCATGACGGGTCACGGCAGAGGGGTGTTCAATTTTGGAAAATGGAGCTTGACTTGTTTAGGCTTTTAATCCCACCTAGAAATGTCCTCCTGTGTGGGAAACAAAGTTGCCTGCTGGGTGCAAACATGCAGGTAACAGTCAGAAGTGTTTCAACAGCAATTTTCAGAGATTTCACATAAATGACATCCAAGCACTGATCTGACAAGACGATTTGAAGAGAAACGGGGTTACTTGATATTTTGACATGTTTACTATGTTCAAAATGATGCGCCTATGATGACGTCTGATGGTCATCGCTACTGAAATGACATGCGACAGCAGTTTTCCTAAAGCTTTATTATAGAAATTATAATATTAGTTAGGAAAACAGCAGCCCAGGTCGACAGTGATTTACAATGATGGGATCATTTTAGTCACAAGATGTTTTTCCTAATTAACATTTTTAGAGGAGGTTCCAACCAGAATGCATCTAAATCTGCTTATGGTCTATTATGACCATCCAGCAGCTTTTAGATGCGTTTCATTTTCTCTGCTTGAAGTAATGTGAGAAAACAACTGTTTGTAGATTAAAAGGCAAAATTTGAAAAAAAAAAAAAAAAAAAAGCCTTTATTTTGATTCAGTCAATTAATTAAAGTCCAGTTTACAGTCCAATTCCGGACTGTAATTGATGGGCTCAACTTTTCTCAAACTGCTTCAATCTTTGAAGTAAAAATAAATTGTTTTGCCCACGTTTATTACTACTCCCAGTAAAGAAGTGTAAAAAATTAGAAATACTTTTCTTTTATTCAGCGGCATTTGCTATCATAGAAAAGTGTTAATACTGTGAGGAAAGCAATCTGATGAAAGAGCTAAAGAAACTCTTGTCTCTAACAAAAAAGGGACAATAGATACATTTTAGTATCCCTGATTATGGATTGGAAATCATTTTTAATTTATACCTTTTTTCTTAGTTGATGAGTTTGATTAGCTACTTGTCCAGGATGTACCTGATGGATAATCACCAGCACCTCCACAACCTTGCAAGAACGAGCCTGTTTAGACGATGGATAATCACAGTTTTAAGAACATTCTGATTAGTAACCCATAACTTTTTGACACAAGACTTTCTATAGTGTGACACGAAGGCTTGTTTATTTTAGACGCTAACCAATATTAACTTGTACTTTAGCCATGATGTTAAAAACAACAAGCAATTTGGCATATCAGTCAGGTGTAATCTATTAATATCATTAAACCTGTGTCCCTTATTTGGTCATTTTGTATATATTTGTGTTTCCAATTCCCCTGAACTGGCACACCTCTGGCTCCATTTCCCACCAGCAGGAAACTGATCCATCAAGTCAGACACAGCAGGGTGCCAGCACCGGCCATTGCCAGTATAACTCTTGGCACAGGGAGCCGGCCTAGTGCCACATCATGCCAGGAGGCCAGATTAGATCCACTTCACCTCATCCTGCTGGTATGCCAGTTTTACTTCACCTCGGTGCTCTGCCTGCGGGTGAAGAGGTGCCAATCCAGCTGTGTCTAACCCCTTTATACACTAAGCTGTGTGTGTGTGGGAGGGAGGGATGGAGCCAGAGGGCCAGAAAGAGAGAGAGAGATAAATAAATGGACAATGTTGATGGATATGGTTGTCACAAAGACAGGGAGCAGGATTGTAATTTTTAGCTTAAATGCTTTTTAAGCTCATGTTTTTTTCATCTTTAGAAAGAAATATGTATTACAGAACTGAAATACCAACACACACTGATGCACCCATTCTATGATGTCCATGTCTGACGGTAAAATCCTAAATTAATCAAGATTAAAAATGGCACAAAAAAAAAAAAGTTGTGATTGTCATTTCATGTGCAATACTGACAGAGAAGCGATAGTGGCCATTTTTGTAAACAGTCACGTTATTGTTTTGCTTCGTCAGTCATCTAGGACACAAGATCTTAATACCCCCATCACATTACAAAATGTCTGCTTTGTGTTTCAATGTCCTGCTTTGCTGCCTGAGGTCAAGAAAACCTCATCATCAACTCTCTGTGCATCTGCAGCGTATGCAGTATGACCACCAAAGAAGTCAGGCTGAGTTGTTTTCGGAAACAATTCTGTAGTGTGATCAACACAACTTCGAAATTTCACAAATATACGGTATATTCATAAACAGTAAATCGAGAATGTAATCATGAGAATGAAATGATGTTGAGAATCAATGATTGTTTTTCTTTTTACATGGTGTTTGCAGATTTTTGTAGGCTGGATCTGAGGCTGGGTTAGTTTTTTTTAGTTATTTTCTTCAGTGAAAGTTATTAGTTGTGGTAAAGCAGAACATGTTTATTGTGACTTCATTCACTCCCTGACTTGACTCACCTGCTGTGTAAAAGCCTCTGGTTCGGATTCCTTTTGCTGCATTGGCCCATCACTCTATCAACTTCGCCTCTCTTCGCTTTCTCCCCATTTTATATCACACTTTGCTTTCTCCTCTTTACCTCGGCTCCATTTCATCATTTTCCTCTTTCACGCTGTTTCCATCTTCCCCATCATACTTCCCCCTGCTCAACCAGACTCCTCTGCATTGTAAATGGATTTATAGATACACACACAATCATAGGTAAATGCACAAACACACACGCACATTGATGTACACAATAATTTGCTTTGCTTCTTGTTCCAATAACCTAAGAAAATTCACATTGACGCTTCACGTGAACACACACATACTGAACGGTGTTTAATCAGTCTGGACCCACAGGCAGGAGCTCCTCTGACTGATGTTGTTTATTCATGCAGCCAAATCTAGAAGCATATTTTTCACTCACACTGATCTCACTGGATGTTAATTTACTCAGTGAACGGTCATGAATTTAGCTAATAGATAACTGTTCCTTAAGAAGACTCTTAGCATGTTACATTTAACATCAAAGTTTTACTTTGGAGACTTACATATCCCCATACTTCTATATGCAAAGTTCCCCCATCGCTGCTGTAAATTTAACATAGTTAGGAATGGATAATAATAACATATAATTTATATATATAGCCAAAACATGTTGTCCCAATATCTTTCAAATATTCCTTAAAATGGAAGAGAGAGAAACTACATTGTGTCATTTCTAGTTTAGAAATCAGTCCCTTTTCTTGACAGCATGAAGAGTACCTTCTTCCTCTACGGACATGCTTTTGTAATGTGTGCAGAAAGTGAAAAATAAATGGACGCCTTTTATACAGAGAAAAAGCAGCCGCGAAAGCAGCAATATTTTTGGTCTGAAATATCCGAATACTGAAAGTTTCTTGAAACTCCTTTTTAGTCTTGTTATTGTTGGAACAGATGTGGGACTGGCTTCGGTGTGAAACAGGACCGGTGCCATCATTGTTCTGCAGAACATAACATTAGTTTCCTTTGAAAAATGCATCAGGAAAACAGATTTGTCTGATCGCTGTCCTAGTCCATGTCTTGACAGAGACAATTTAGAGGCTTCAGAGCCAAGATAACTCAACAATTCCTTAAGTCTATTTAAGGATTTTCATGGAACACAAAACTTGAACTGAAGTATCTGAATGTAAATTGGTGTTTTCAAAAATAATCCCTTGGTTGCATCAGTTTGGTTGTAGATTATATCATAGCTAGTTAACAGTTTCTTTGCAACAATAGCTTCCTGAGGGCCTGATCTTCAAAAGGTTTGCATGTACAAAAACAAACCTGATCTGCAAAAACCACGTAGACAGGATTGTGTCAGCAAAAGGAGAATATTAGGTGCAGTCAGCTTAGTGCGTCTGTCTTCATCAACATTCAAAATGTTTAATCGTTAGAAAGCGCAAAGAAATGAGAGGAGGATATGCAAACGTAATGATTTACCACCTGCAATGCAACTTATTAAAGCAGAACCAGATTGCAGGTACTGTCTTTTGCGTTTACAATTTAGCACGGTTGAAAAGCAGGATTACCAAACAATTCCAGTTTACCATTTCTTTACATCACACTCGTCTGCTGTATGTTTCCCAAATCTCTTCCTGATGACAGCTCGTAGCACAAAATCTTCTGTAAAAGAGGGCTGTCCGCACCACTTTTCCACATACAATATCGGTACAGTATGTTGCATGCAACATGCTCAGTTACTGTTTGTAAATTTTAGGGTGTTGATTCTCATTTCGCTCGCAGCCTAATGAAGTACGAATAGAGTGTGTACAGAGGCTGTGCTGTTATATCTGGCACCATGATTTTAGTGCCAGACCATAACAGTGTTGCAAGTTGTAAGATGAGGCTTCAATGGATTTGTTTATCCAGCATGTTCCATAGATGCTTGATTGAAATTATCAGTCAATTATTCTGTGCTCTTCAAATCATTCATAAATTATGCCTGAATTGTGGCAGAAACGGACTAAGACAGCATTAATGACAAAAGCTCCTTCCATAAAAGGGTCTGCCTGAGTGTTTAGGTCAGAGGTACATGTTAAAGCAACATGGGAATCGCAGCAGAACATCCAGTGTCACAATTCTAGTCATGACCCTGCCTGTACCAGTTTGTCCCCTTTTAAGGTGGATTCCCCAGATAAGTGAAATATGTACAATACAAACCAAGAGATATAAACTCACAGCTTTAGAGACGTCCTGTTCTAGACACCAGCCATCACATTTTGACCCTGAGTTTGTTCTATTGTTCCCCCTGTAAAGCAGACTCAGGGAAGACGATGTTCACTGGAAATGTTGCATTTTGAAGCGATGATCTGTAATATCCACTTCACCTGTCAGAGGTCGTAAAATTATGCCTTATCGGGAGATTTTACTTTGTGTTTTTTTATTTTAATGATTTGGATAAAGAGTAAATATATCAACTGAGAACCTGTCATCATTGCTGACATCTCCCTTCGCTGATTTGCTCTAAGACATCTTTCACTGAATAAAATTACAGTCTTCTGGTCTCTGTACTTTCTGTGCTCAGATTCTCACTTGAAAATTACATGTAATCATCTAAATTACCTTTTAAAAAAAATCCTTCTGCAACACTCTCTTTTTATAACCACATATATTGCTTCTCAACTCAGATATGCAAATGTCAGCCATACATAAGAAAGTTTCCTCACGTCGCAGATTTTAAACTCTCAAAAGTGCACCCGCTTCAGTAAATATACCTTTGTGTCCTAGGTTGACCCCTTTTGCCTTCAGAACTGAATAAGTTCATTGTGCCACAGATTCAACAAGATGTGAGAAACATATTGATATGATCACAACATGTTTTCTTGAATAAGCATCCATCCATTGCAATACTTTTTCTTGGAAGGTCACAGTTATCAGTTTAAGGTGTCCTCTACGTGGAGCCCGGCTGGAAACTGTAGCTCCTAGGAGAGACTTTGGGTAAGAAGACGGCACATTGTTTGAGCAGGCACCACCAAATGTATGCCACAAGAGAGTCAATGATTTATCCAACATACAGGAAAGAATCAGAGCAACACTCAAATTATGGTTTTGAAAAGGAAATATTATAATATATATAGCTACAAAAAAATCAATATTGCATAACACCTCTTGACCCCAAATTGAGATGTTTGGAGCTTTTTGATACGATTCATTTTCAGCTGAAAGGTACAATTAGAAGAAGGGTATATTGGGCACATAAAGGAATGGAGATTCTCAGTCACAAAACTAATGTAAGCTTCTCCGTTGTTGCCACAATATACCAAAAACATCGACCACACCATTACACTGCCACCAGCCTGAGCCATAAAGCTGAACGTTGCAGCTGCAGTCAAGACAAAACCACACAATAGTTTTCTAGTCTGTTATTGTCTGATTCTGTTGAGCATGTGTCCACTGTTGTCTCAATCTCCTGTTCCTGTTGACCAGAGTGAACCAAGCTGCTCCGTCAGTCAGTCGTAACGCTCATGAACAACTGTTATTTACAGTGCAGTAATTGATAAAATAGATTAAGAATCAATTCTCCCAAAAGGTTATTGATTTCAGTCAAAAACTAATAAAGCATTACGTCCTCATAATACAGTTTTGTCGTTGTATTTATTCCAAATTCAATTTCAAAATGTAAAGTGTCCAAGAACCCAACATGAACAAGTCTGGACTTTGGGAAGAGGCTGGAGCACACTTAGTGAAGCTGAGCATCTAAACTATACATCGATTTAAAACCAGGACGTTGTTGCTGCAGCTCTAAAAACATTCCCATTTAAATTATTGTACAATTAATCCATTGAAATAAATTCACCCCACCATGTACAGCAAACACCAGCTAGCACACCCCAGCGCTGCCTTAGTAAGGCCTGGATAATTATCTAGTTTTACAGCTGTGATTACCACAGGCAACGACTTCAGGCTCCAGTATTAGTACATCCATTTCCCTTTCGCCCCTCTTCTGTCACGCTGTGGGTCTCCTGTATTCTTCTGTATTGATCTTGTTTGCCTCTGTGATGTGATCAGATGCAGGCTGTGAGGCTATATCTACTCAATGACCAGCTGTTCGTACCCCCTTACCTTAGCTGTGGTATAAAAAGCAACCCCCTGCTGACTAAATGGCCCTGCAGTGGCCGGGTTTTCAGTGGCCCAATAATATGCCTCCCTGCTGAGCGAGTGATGCTGGAATCGACTTGGTGTGAGAGGACACGCCCCTCGGCATCTCTGCAGAAGTGGAGAAATTCACATGCATGACATGCACTACGATTTGCTCATATTCAGACATCGAAAGGCGCATGAGCATCGTCACACATGCCTTCAGCTGTGTGTTTGTGTGTTGGTGGAAGAATGTGGGAGAGTGTGCATGACAGGTGGGGTGCAGCGAGTGCCATTTTAATTTTAAAACTCACTGAAGTAGAGATAGTTCTAATTTGCTGTGGCCTCCCAAGTGGCCCAGCATAATGGACTGAAAATGGGCTCCAAATTAAAGTTAGGGCCCTCCAAACAGCCAAATGGACTGGCCTGAAAAAGCCTCGCAACAACAAACACTCACACACTGCAGTACTCACTAACCTTAACAGCACTACAGGAGTTTAATCACACCATCAGCAGGGTTACTGTAGATGAGCAGAAGTTGTTGATTTTGTTTACTCATTATATTCTCAGACCTCAACTTGAAACTTTTAAGAGACCACCCACCTTTGTGAGTGTTTGAAGTAGCAGATTATGTGAGCAACGTGTTGCCAGAACCTTTGGTGATTTAAGATTCACTTAAGTCCAATTAAAAGGAACTGGAAAAAAAAAAAAAAAAAAGTTTTGTTCAACAAAAGTTATGATCTTATTATTCCAGAGCATTGTTATTCAGGGGTTTATATCTTGTTTTAAATGCTTTTTTTTCTGTGTGTAATATACTAGGAGCTTCAAACAGTATTAAAACATAGTTAGCTCCTAAATCTGACTATAGCTGCAGAATTATAAAATAATTTCCCTTTAGAGGTAATATAAAGTGAGTCACTCGCTAGCACAAGCAGTAAACGACTCTGTACATTGACTTCACCAATCAGATTCATCTGAGTAAAACAAATCTCTAAGACGGACGCAGGAAGATTCCTTAACTGGTTTATATGATGTGAGGGAAACGGGTGAATGGATTTCAATTGAATCCAGAATGTTGGAGGTCCACTGCACTTGTTAGCTACTTTTGACATTTATCAAGAGATAAAACTACTTACAAAAAGCAGTTCTTCCTGTGGTAGTTGCTTGTGTATTTCTTTATTTTTTATTTTTTTGATAACCTGGCAGATTGGTGGTTAGCGGGGTTTCAGGGTAAATGCATTTGGAGGATGCTCTCTGCTCTGTTTTGCTCAAATATTTAGCTTTTACATATTGACTGTAAAACAACAAATTATTTTAATATAAAGACTGAGCTTAAGTAAAAAAGAAAATGTCACTTGATTACAGAAATAAGAAGGTTATGGCACCATTTTAACTATGAGCTTTATCCTCACCACTATGGTTTATGTGGTTGTTCTAGTCCTCAAGGGCCAACGTCCGACATGCTGAAGATCTGCAGCAGAGCCCAGTCTTCTTTAGATACAGGCAATCATTTAAGACATGCAGGACATTGGCCAGCAGGTACTGGAGTTACCACCTGTTCTAGGCAGAGCCTTCAGGGTAATAAATCCTTTGCTTTTAACAAAGCTTTTAGACATTCTGAGATCTAGGCTTAATTACAAGGGGGAATAACTTACAGTCCCAGTCTTCTCCTTGGCTTTTGGCCCTGTTTCAATAATTTTTTGTTATGTAGTTTTTTCTATAACTTGGTGCAGCACTGTGGTCCAATGAGGTTGTTGTAGGAAAAAAAGCTGGCTTGACTATTCATCCTGATCCACTTATTTCAGACCTTTTCTGAAAAGGCAGTTGGAAATACAGACACAATTACAGCAGGTAAGGCAGAAATGTCTCCTCTTTCCTTCATGGCCTTTGTAAAGCTCAGCACATTGTCATTTGGATGAGTAGCCCTCCCCCCGACTTAGAGATGACAAGGAAAGGGTCAATCGCCACACTTCTGTGTTCTGTAGATTATCTGGATTCAAAGTTCATGTCAAAATGATACATGTGAGTCACAATATGCGTTTATTATGGAGGCATCTTTTCACAGCCAAAACAAGGACAGAAGAAATATCCCTTAACTGAAATTAACAAATATATGTCCACTACATCATGTTTCCGCAATTTCACTTCTGTTTGTCAGTAATTTCACTGGTTCTAAACAAACAAACAAACAAAAACAAAAACACTAGATCCATAAGCTGACCGTTTTGAGAAGGAACTCGGAACGAACTGCCTCGCTTCACAGCACCAAACCACTCTGATTGCAGGTGGTAAACAACGAGGCGCCTCCTTTGTTCCTCTTATTGCAGTGTTTGTTCGCGCATTTTTAGCAAATCTGCAGGTCCAACAAACAATGACTTCAGACGGGAGACATTTTTAGACTCTGATTTGTGTACCAGTTTTAACTGCTTCCGCCAGCTTATTTGCAATTCAGATTTTGACCAAACTGTTGGAATCTGAAAAAAAAAAAAAAAACCCTTTATGTTTGTCAAAATGAAACAAAGTGATGTGAATGGGAGGATGAAATCCCAGGTTCTCCCTGCAATTTGCTGGTGTTTGGACCTGCTTCAGACGGCTATGTTGGTGATGCGTGGAGTGAGTTAATTACTTTGGGTGCTGGACATGTCAGCAAAGACACTGGCATATAGTCTAATTTGTTTCTGACACATTTTTTACCATACATTTTGGTTTTATCTTCACAAAAAAAAAAATCAGGATTATATTCAGGTGCAGTGTCTCTTGGCAGGTTTAAGTTCTTGTCAGCCAAAAACAGAGTGACAAAGTAATTCAAGTTCATTCGTGTTGCACATTTCAGCAACACGGCAGTTCAAATCACTTTACACGATAAAAACATAATAATAACCAATTATGAAACAAGCAACAAAACATTACATTTCATCAAATGCTATCAAAGTCATTAATAACAATATAGATCAAATAATTTGATCAGTGTTCCAGTTATTAATCAAAGGCAATTTGAAACAGGTGGGTTTTTAGACTTGAATTAAAAGGACTCAGTTATTCAGCAGTTTTGCAGTTTTCTGAAAGTTTGTTTCTGATTAGTGGAGCAAAAAGACTGGTTCACGTCTACTTGGCATCCCCAGAACCAGTCAGACGTTATGAGAGGTCTGGAAGGTTGATACAACAACAACAACAACAACAGGTCTTTAATGTATTTTGGTGTTCAGCCATTCGGTGATTCATGAACTGATGACGCAGCAGCGACAGCAAAAACTAATGGGTTACATCTGATTTCCACTACCCTGACGACTCATTTCATTTCCATAAAAGTGCAGGTTAATGTGACATCGTTCTATGACAGGTAAGGGAAGTTTTACTAATAACTTCAAAAACCTCACATTAAAAAAATAATACTTTAGAAAATGTATCAAATTAGCAGAATTTTTCAACAGCTAATTTTCCCCAAAATCCCACTATACTTTGATTTCTTTGAAAAAACAGTTGAAAAGCCTGCTGGATATTTCCTGTTACAATCTGAGAGCTAAATGCAACAGTCAAGTGTTTTGAACTGCTGTGGTCAGGGTAGTGGAAAACGAAACCAAACTCATTTTCCCTGTAACTCTTAATACAAGATGCATGTATATTTAAGCACAAGCAAACCAAATGATTAAATCATTTATAGTGCAGTCATTGGCAGTTTTGCCAGTCAGTGATGAATACAATATTTTAATAAGTTAACTTGATGTAAAACATGTCTATGCCCGCAGAATGCTGCAACTTCTCAGTTGCAGCTTAAATTTCTTAGCATTTACATCATTACCATTATTCTTAATACCAAAATGGCAAGACCTTCCCAAATGAAATGTCTGCTGAGTTTTGCACACATCGCTGCTCTCCGTCATCAAACAGGTGTCTTTGTATGTGTGTGTGACCAAGGAGGAACGGATGCCCCGAGACTCCGGGGTCTGCTCTCTCTTCCAAACAAACACTGTGCCAAAGTGCCTGTGAGCCTGAAATCTCAGCCTGAAGCCAAGCAATCTTTGAGTCATTTGTATTGATCATCTGTGCTATCAGCTCAGCTCTGCTGATATGTTGGTTTCCTGCAGGGAGGCAGGACAGGCGTGCATGCTTAAGAAAAGGAATAAGACACAGCAGTTGAGCCACCTTTGATCCTGATTACTGCGCAGTAGCACTAATTCAGTTTGTCAGGTGGACATTAAGGACAAAACGCTCACAGATCCAACATGACATGTGCTTAGACAAACAGAGGTCGACGGACGCATGCAGCAAAATAAAGACCCGTCGAGATGAATGTCATCCAATGGCCCTGTGACAAACACAATTTATTAAATCATGCAAGGTCACGACTGCAAATTAAGATTTGGAGCTTTTAAATATTCATACATTTAGAACAGACGCTTTTTAAAACAAAGAACACTAGAAAAGTTTGATCTTTAACAGCATCATTCTCAGGTTTTAAAGTTAGTAATCACTGTTATACTTGGATTAATTGCCACTCAGCATTACCTTCTGTCAGAGAAAAACAAAGCACACTCTGTCAGGTCTGAGCAGTTAGTTATAGTTTCACAGTATAAATGTTGTGCATGTAGAACTTAAGATGTATTATTAATGAAGTGACCATGGAAATGTGTGCAGTTCCACACAAACTCCATGCCTTGTGAACACGTTTCCACAACTATTGGCTGATTGACGACACTTGGAGGGTATGGTGGGAAAAATTGTTATTGTTGTGAAAACTATTGCATACACTAGAGAAACATGAAAAAACATGTTTGCAGTGACATGAATAGATATGAACTTTTGCAAAGTGCAGCAGAAAACCCCTTTCACATTCATGACTTTGGACTTTTTTAAAGATATTGGTCAAATTATAGTTTTTGTTTTCATATTTAAATGAGGGCATTTCAAATAAGGTAGTGTTTCCTAATGTATGCTCAGTTTAATGTTGATTATGATTTGTAAAAGGAAATATGGCAGGATGCATAACATACATTTATTGATGTTTTTTTTAATTTTTTTTATTTCAAGATAAACCATGATTCAGTTGGAAATCACCTAAAATCTTTGAAGACAAAACTCAACTTTGTAGTACTTCCAATTTGATATAAATTCATTGTTGTTAATTTGATAAATTGAGCAACATGTGTTCTGCAGAATGGACGTTCAAGTTTCAACAAAATAAATGTAGCTTTCTTTGGAACTGTCCCGAGTTCGTGAGTGAAGTATTTACGATTTTAGTAATAAAAGTGTCAAAACCCTGAAGCCCACAGCAGCTCAGCAATATACCTCCAGGATAATCAACCCATATCTAATCAATGATAAATACCTGACTGATCTATCGGCCAGCTGACGTATTAGCTGACCTGTAATGGTAGGTTCATAATGAAAAGATTCTGATTTTATCATCAGAAACAACCTTAAAGATTTAAGATTATGGAATAAAGTCAACTTCCCCTGCAGGCTGAATGTGATGTGTTAGCAGTTATCAGTCCTCAGGCTGCCGCTGTGTCCCAATAAACTAGAGTGGCTGCAGAGCACTGACAACACATGGACAGAATCAATCATCACTCCCAATCAGGTTAAATGGAAAACAGCGCTTGGTTCAAGTCCACGGGTGTGGCTTTGCTGCTCTCTGAGTGCAAAGAGGCAACGACCTCCCATTGCTTGAGAATTAGTTGATTAATTAACACTTTCAGTAATCATCACTATACTAGTGAGAATTTGTGAACTGATGAGTATCATTTTGCTGCACTATTAGTAGGTTCATTTTGTACGAACAAAATGTTATTTATTGTTATGTAACACAGGTTAGGAAGAATCCATAGGTGTACACTGGCAAGGAATTGGTAGTTATTCTGTTATTTACAACTATCATTATTACTGTTATCATTATCTGTAACCATTACTTTGTAATCATTTTGTCTATGTAATATAATTTATTTGTTGGCTTCTTAGCACAGTATATTGAACAGGCACATAAATATTGTGACGTGGTTTTAATTAAAACTTTTTGAGTTTGTAAATAATGTATTTAATTAAATGGAGATAAAAGGGTAGGGTTTAATGTGTTCACTTCTTCCTTTTCAGACAGACAAGTAGTGGTAAACAAAACACTTTGTTCTTGGTTATGTAAGCCCCGTGTTTTCTCTGACCTTCGGATTGCTTGTCTTCTTGTTTATAAAAACCCGTTTGAAATAAATAAATCAAATCAAAATATGAAGCCCAGGAAAACTTTATCTTAACCTACAACGGTCAGGCTGTGATTTGAACTGGAAACATGATCATTAATTCAGCCAGTTGAAACTCTGTAGACACAAGAAACTTTATTGGTTATGATGTCATAATGATTCAGACTCCAGAAAATATGATGCAAACACTTGGTGATTCATGGATATGGAAACTTCAGGCACTTCTTGTCCAGGTTTCTGATAAATCATTAACCAGTAAGTTCAACTGAGACAACAACAAATCTTTTAGGCAGAAAAATGTCACCAAAAAAAAAAATAAAAAAAATCAGAAACTAAAAAAAGGTTGCACTCACAAACTGATTGAAAAACCTTTTGCTTCAGATTCTGCTCTACATCTTTTTGAGTTCACACCTGTCATCAACAGACTGAATCTTGTCTGAGATGAGAGCCAGTGTTTCCCTGACAGGACCTGCTTTTTTATGGGAAGTTTTGGTTGTGCTTGATATATAACAACAAATAGAACTAAATAAAAAAAAAAAACCTGAAGGTTCCCCTGACGAGGGTCGTGGACAAGAGCAGTTCTCACATTGTGAAAGATTTGTAGAACTTTTGTAAAGCAGAGCAAGTAAATATAGGCAAGTTAATATTTAGCCTGATCTTATATGCTGAGAGATTTCTACCAAAGACTGAATTCAACAAATTAATAATAGGGTGAAAACCTTTTTGACAGACAAATTGGATATTAAATATTATTTTTCAGTTGAACTCTATCACATTAAAGGTGGTATAAATATATACATTTTGATCAGAAACACTTTCAGTAGTGTTTTCACTTTTAGAACTGCTATGTTTCTGAGATCAGCACAATACTAGCAATTATCATTAAACATGCACAATATTTTTGTAAACCTTTAGTGTTTTTATTGCTCTTACAGCTGCCCGGTACTGTATCAAAACTTTACTTTAGTGGTGCGATGTGTAGAAGAGCAGCTTATTCAGCTAGTAGAAAGGCAACACAAACAGGCTAATAATTTTTAATTAGCATCACTGCACAGCATCTGCCGTCACATCTGCTGGGTGTCATCAGCAGTTTGCAGTGATAATGATAATGCTATTGCTGTCAAATATGAAGCCTAATTGTTTTGGAGAAAGCTGACATTTAACTGTCTCCAACATTTAAAGGTTTGGGGTTTCATTTCTCTGTGAGTTGATTATTAAACCTACCAGAGGTAGTTAATCAGAGTCACTGAAAGTCTAATTTAATGCGTTGTAACCTTTCAGGTTCTCCTTTCCCTTTTCTCTGACATCGTTTGGGCTCTCTATGGATATCACTTTTTTAAGCATTCATATAGTACCACTCTCACATGCATTACGGCAGGTCTGCAGCTCTTTGCCAGATCTGGTCTGCTGCTTAACAATCAATATGTGTCAGAGTGTAACCTCAGCGCTGCCCAGAGGGGCCTCATTCTGGTTCATTCATTCTCATTCACACTTCCTCACTGCCTGTCCTTGTCTGTCTTTCCAAAATTTTAGTTGCCTTGTGATGGATGTTCTTCTATTATTTATATCAGTATGATTATTCTAACACGGCTTCCAAGCTAAACTTGCCACTCATCACTGTTCAACCTGCACTTAGAATGAATTATTTTATTTCACGTCAATTGATTTAAGGCACTTCCTGAAGTTGACAGCCATTTTGTGAAATGTTGAACCTAAATGTGCCTTTCCCAGCTTACAGTTTGAATTTGGAGGTGGAATATAAAGGGTCAAAAAGAATCTAAAATTAAAGAAGACAAAGCTGCGTTGGACTGTGATGATCAGTTGAGACAGTGATTGTCTTCTTACAGGAAAATTACGATGGAGAAATTAAACGTAGCTGAACTATAGTGAAATATGTAATAAAAGACCGACATATACTTTTTGGTTAATAAATTACAAACTGATTAAAGATATGTTTAAACAGAAAGAAAGTAAAGACTATGCTAAAGAGAACCAGCACAATTATCAGTAAAGAGTTTACCAAAAAGCTTACATTTCTTCAGAAGTAGGTATTTTATAAACTACTGATGTTGGTAAGCTCATCTTAATTTCATTCGCTCGTTGCTTGTAGTGTCTAAAAATGATGTAACAACTGCTGAGTCAACTGCTTCCCGTCTTTGCTCAGAAAATGCACATATCCGGAGGTCTAATTTCCCAAGTGAATCTATAGTAATTAAGTCCAATTATCACTGATCGAGCATTTTTTTTTACTGATATAGCAATGATGAATTATAAAAACAACTACATGACTAATTAAGGTCGCAGCTATTGGCGCCCATGTATTTTTTTTTTCAATAAATTATGTTTTTAATTGTTGTGTTAAGTTTTCATAAGTGTGAATTTCTTCTTCATGTTTTGTTTCAATACTATAAGCAGAAACTTTGGGGCACTTAGTCAATTACTTTAGTCAAATAGTGAATCAGCTAATTGTGTCAGCAGCTGAATGCATTTATGTATCTGGAGGTTGTTACAACAACTTGTTGGAGTTCAAACAGTTTAACTGGTCTAAATATTTCAGAAACTGTTGATTTACTGGAATTTTCACTCAAAATTGTTTTTGTACTTTATACTGGTCCAAAAAACATAGAAAATGTCAATTTGTCTGGATAAAAATGTGTTATTGGTGTCAGAGGTGCTAGGAAATGGGCAGAAAGGTTGGAGAAATCAAATAACCTCTCACCACAGCGAAGGTCTGCAGAATACCAACTCTGAACACAAACTGTTGAACCTTGAAGCAGCCAGGCTAAGAGCAGGAACTGAGGCTACATTTAAAAATGGGACAACTTCAGTATTTGGATGGATGAGCTGGGAGTGCGTCGCAGGAAAGCATGGATACATTATGTCTTGTATGTCTGATGTAGGTGGTGCAATGACTGCTGACTGGCAATCTGTTTACTCTGGAGTAATCCAGAACAGAGCGAGCGAGTGTGGGCACAGGTGGAAGCAAAGTGAGGCGAGGAAGGCTGAAGTTAGCAGTACAACCTGATTAAGAGTGGCCTTATAGTTACTTACAGCTACAAGTATTACAAAGTGAAGGCTTCTTTGATTCAATGAATCTCATAAGAAAAACAGATGCAGAGTTTCACATATTCAGTATGACATTTGCTTATTTTTGCTTATCTCCTCATAAATTTAGCCGACTCACTCTAGAGAATGCTGAGCTGCTGTGCATCCGATACCACCTGGCAAAAATAAGTATTTCATGGGTTTAATATGTTCTACTTGTGTTTTATGTGTACCTTCATAAAGATTAGTAGTACAAAGAGATGTTTGTGGTATTCGTTGTGTGTATGATATGTGTACATATTAGTCATGTGCACAAAAAGCAGAGGCAAATTATTTTCGATTGCACTGAGCACAGATGCAGCCCGAAGATGTGAGGACAGTACTGTACATTTTAGATCAGAAAGTCTCTGGAATCATCTGGTTTATTTTTTGTTTCAATTTCAGCCTCTGAAAATAAGCAATACCAAGAAACATTACTTAATCACTTCACTGTAACTCTGCTGCAGCTTTGTAAAGGTCTAAATGACCTGAACCACTTACTACCTAAACTAGACTACAATTCTGTCTCTAGTGCCTAGAAATGACAAACCCATGTATAACAAAAAGCGTCTCAGGAAAGTTGATTTAGCTTGTTGTACACAGCAGGATTCGAAAAAGATCAGAGTGGAGTCGAAGCTTACTGAAGAATAAGTGGGCAACTGTAATTTGTGTCACTGGACTCCAGGAAATGATCACAATCAGATTATCATCAGAGGAACAAACCAGCAGTCAGTAAGACCAGAGGGAAGTGGCTCTTCTGCGAACTGACCAAAATGAAATCATTTTGTTTCTAACCTGCATTAGGCTTGATGCTGTTCTGAAAAGTGAGCACGAATATTATCCTCGTCCATTTAGCAAGAACTGAAGTCATAATGTAATGCATTAAGTCACCTCTCTTACCAAGCAATCTGGGTCACAATTTATGAGCAAATAATTAGCCAAAACCGTCTAACCTCCTTCCTAACAGCATAAACCCAGTATCTGGGTTAAAGTAGTAACCCTGTTCTTAATGTGTGTTTTTAGGGTTTCTGTGGTGTATTTAGCTTTTTATGAGCTTTTAAATTTTGACTACATCTGTAATAAATAATGAGGTAGTGAAATGAGTTTGCGTTTTACACCTACAGCTAGACAAAAATCATTTTAGAACCTGGTAAAGATCAGATCGTTCATCCTGTAAAACCCAATGAATGACAGAGGGCGTACTGTCTTTCTGCTAATTTTTCACTTTATTAGAAATGAAAGATACAAATAAATCTCCGAGAAAATGTTTAGCATGGTTTTGGCTTTTTTTTTTTTTTTCATTTTTGCAGTGGGTAAAAGAAAAGACGACTCAACATATGTGCGTCACGTACTTTGAATCCCCCATCTCGCATCACAATCACAGCAGGACTGAAACAGCAGATTATTCCTCAAGACAAACATTAATTCATGAAATGTTATTGACTCAAGAGAAGATGTATCTTATTACTTAGTATTTTGGATGAGAGGTGAGGTGAATTAGAGAAGATGAAACATAATCGCTAAGTTCGTCAGGGTGTTGGTTTAGGAATATGAACTCTTTCTCATTAAATATTATAACAAATAACCTAGACTGGTTCTGGTCATGAGTCACAAACAAAACATCACTGCCACTCCTCACAATATACCATATTATTTTTCTCAAGCATAGATTTACACACACGTGTAAAGAAATTTATTTACTCTTCTTGTGATTGCATTTACTCTGGTAGGACAAGAGTGTCTTTCATCTAAAACTATGATTCAGTTTAACGGTTTGTTTGTTTTTTGTTTGTCCCAATGAGAGTTAATAATTCAAAATACAGCTCAGGTAATTTTAAAAGAAAACCATTGCATCCACAAGTTAGATTTCATTGAGATTTTTCCAATCCACAAAGGATTAAGACGTTCATTTCACTGAAACATTAACCCAAACCCACAATAGTTGTTCTTTCGGTGCTTTTTTCTTTCAAAACCAGTGAAGTCATATGATTCATAATCAACTTGTCCCCCACCAAAAAAAGTTAAAATATTTAAATGTACGACATTCATACTGACAATGAATGTACTTTTAGAGAACAAAAAAAAAAATACATTTGAACTCGTAACACTCCTTGACACAATATTCACACATTTTTAATTACACCTTGAGAAGAATACGTGGACACAGACTTGACAGCAAATAATTCCCCTTTTAAACCTTAAACTTTTTCCAATTTCACTCTCAAAGCTAAGAAGATCCATGCAATGACCCTTGACAGTCACTGAGTCGGTGGATTTGCTGGTCCTTGGCATAAACAGAGACGTTGGCCTTAATGCAGCTGGATGTTTCGTAGCAGCATCGCAGTGATCTCTCAGCATTGCAGCTTCTGCCAGCAGTCATCCACGCACACGCCATATGCCATGCTTGCCTCCAAACACTTCAGTAATCCTTCCCCTCCCAGTCTGTAACAACTGGGACAAAACTGCCACCTCCCACCATGCAGGGGAGAAAAGGGAAAAGACACCAACTTAATATTCTTCATAGGGATCGTTCAATTATGAGATGAAGGAACATGAGGAAATTGAATCCATGACCAGAAGAAAACAGGAAATGTGAGACTTCACTCACACATCTAGGACTAATAGTCTGCTGCGATGATCTATTCTTTATGAACTCAGTACAAGCAATGAGGCCGAGTCCAATAAAATATCCACTGTGCTTTGCTGCCTTATTATTCTTTGTGTTAGCTTTCTCTTTGTATGTGTTGTGTTCAGAGCTTTATTTGGTTTTTGAATTTCTTCAACTCTGCTTCTTTTTTTATTCCTTTTACATTATTGGATGTAGCCCTTGGATTTCCCCTCACCTTAGCTAAGTTTACATTAGCAAAGTTCCTTGATTGCATAAAATGTATTTGGAATAAAAAAATCAGAATGTATCATTTATCTGAGCACAAAATTAATCTGGCCAGGATGCACTAAAAAAAACCCACAGAAGTTGAATTTTCATTTATGCTGAACCTAAAAAGTGTGTATTATCTGTGTTTTCTGAGCGGCCACAGTCGATCCAAGCCAGGTTCTGACAATTTAGATGTATATTTTCCAATCACATAGTGCTATTTTATACCACAATCAAGTAGCTGTTATCTTTAGTTGTTCTTAAAAAATTTTAAAAAACACAACATTTAATAAACATAAAAAAACAACTTAAAATAAGTGCATCATTTGATCATTGCTGTATCTGACATCTTGAAAATTTCATATCACAATATTGTTTTATTGAGGCTGTTTAAAAACGTTCTTCTGTTAAAAAAACAAACAAAAACAACTCTTTTTTTCAATTTAATCCATGTTATATCTATTTTCAATGTCAATCTGAAATATCCCACTTCCAAAAACTGGACTACAGAAATACTGTAAATGCAGAGAAGGGTTTTCTTCTCCTCAGGAGTGGGAGGATCTTTAGCATGGAATAAGGTAAAATGAACAGATTTTCATTGAAAAATATGTTAATTGGGTTTACCCTTAAAATTCAGTTCTGCCATATAATAATCTGCAGTGTCTGCCATATATAATTGATTCATGCTCATAGTTCACTATCCAGAGATTCTTAACAAAGTTCATCGCTCCAACAGGAACAAGTTCCCCTTCATTCAACATGTTTTGGCTGAAAAAAAAAAATAGTTTAAAACAGTATTTAGTCCATGACGTCATTCACAAAGCGGCATATTGTTTATGCTAATGCATATAATCTGTTTTATTCAGTCTTGCTGTCCGTGCCCACATAATCTCTATGTTATAATGGCTGAATTTCAAAAACAGCTGTTCTCATTCACAAATTTTAATGCTGAGTCTGAAATTGTGATTAAAAGCCAGTCAGTCCATTTAGACTGCATTTGTAACTGTAGTCACTTTCAACCCTCTTATTATCATCCCATCAGTGACGACAGAATTTGGAATGAGCTTTTAGTGTTTTTTTTGTTTGTTTTTTTTAGTGCAGTTTCACTGAATAAAATCTTAATAAAATCATGTTAAACTATAAACTGTGCTGTTATTTTAGCTATTTACCTGAAGTGTTACAGAACATAGCTAGACCTATTCCTCCCTCCCATAAACAATGAAATTGCAAGCTAATTTTATCGTTTTGATGAGACCTCGGTGAATATTCCTGAGTGACTTGCATCGTCAGGTGTAAAGTCAGTGGAGACAGATCAAGCTATCAATATTTTGTCCTCACAAAAACGTTGCAAAAACTGGCTCCAACAGTTGCTCACACCCAGACACACAAACACTCAGCTGCCAGGTTGCCTCATAGGAAAATGTTGATGGTGTTTCTGCATGAAGTATCCAAAAAGGCAGCATTACTTATTTTTTCACTGCAAATGATGCCCCATGAAGCAACATTAGGAAAAGATGTGCTCTCTGTTTCTGAAATAAACAAAACAAAGCAAAAGAAAACAAAAACAGCATCATTCCTTCTTAGACAAGATGTAGCGTATCAAGTCTTTGGTGCATGAGTCCAAGTCAAGTCTGACGTTGTAGTTTTTGTGACTGAAGTGCAACGTAAGACCAGCGTTAAAACTTGAGTCACCATCTCTAGAATAGAAATTCATATGCTAAATTCACATTCATAACTGCGTTAATAAAGGGTGGAAATGCAGTAGAACATTAGATAGATAATCTGTAAAAAAAAAAGAAAAAAAAATCAAGGTCCTCTGCCCCCTGCCTGTGGTCCTACTGCCATCTGCAGAAATGCTCCCAGTCAAAAACAACCAATCAGAGACAGGAGGTAGGTCTAAGCTCTGTCAATCAAACTCATGTACGCGCTGCAGCTGTGCTAATGGGAGAAAATAACTTAGCATTACAGGAAATCTGTTTACCAGCTGTCACCTTTTTCATGCTAACTAGCTAGCTTCATTGTATGGGAGTGGTGTGAACACAAGCATGATTGACAGCACTAAGAACCTCCTTCTGCCTCTGATTCATGTTATACTGTCAGGACATAATAGTTTTAAGAAATATATTTTTCTAAAAGTTGCATGCAGCAGCTTTAAGGAAGGAGATTATTTCAATTAACATATATACAAATCATGCTGACTGCAATGAGTTCAGGTAACTCGAATAACCAGACATGTAATTTTTCATAGTGACTTGTATAAGGTAACTATGATTGCGCTAATGAAGTTACTTTGCAGTTTGACATCAAAAGGCTGGAAAATATGTATAATTGTCAGTAAAAAAAAAAAAAAAAAAATAGGTCCCATACTCTTACTTATGGTGACTGGAACCATGGAAACTAGAATTAAGGCTCTGTGTAATATCAAATGGCACTTAGGATGAGAATAAAAAGGCAAAGAGGGGGAAAATACATTTTAAATGAGTGGAACATTCTGAAAGGAAACAACTAGAGTTTAGTGAAGAAGCATATTGGATATTTTAAGGTGTAAAAATTGAAAACGATGGAATAAAATCAGGATGAAACAGCCTGTTTGTGTCTGGGTGAAGGTGTGTAAAAACCATCGCTCAGCATCAGCTGCATCCTTTAGGCGAGGCTGTATTGACAGGTGTTGTCAGCAGGGGGCCTAATCTAGTTTGAGTTTTTTTGCCAGCGGCGTTTGTACCCGTGTGTGGGCAAAGACTGTATAAATTGGGTGGGGCAGCTGTCTCTACGTTCATTTTCTGTATCTAATATTTGTGCAGCAAACTATTGTTTATTCATGAGGAATATTTTATGGTTTGTGTGCGTAGGTTATACTATGTCTATCAGCTCATTATCAGCATTCCAATCAATTTTTTCCTTATTATCCCGACTGAGTGTCCAGTTAGCTGTCTCCAACATCAAACAGCACCTGAAATATTGACAAGAGAATCAACAGACAATTAAAAATCAGAGGGAAGACGGGGTTATTAATTATTGGTGTTTGTGTAAATCATTGAAATCGCACTGCAAGGTGTTGATCCTGAAGGCAAAGGACTTAAGAGGCATGGCAGGGGGACAGCCTGCAGCTCCCTGCAGCTTTGATTGCCCCATTTGGTGGAATAGAACTACACCAATACCGATGATGGATGAGTAGGAAAATCGGATGGTGGCTAACCGTGTCTGAAATAACAACAAATATATTTCCGGAGATCAGAACAAGCTGTAAACATTAACTACTGTGTGTGGAGAATTGAACACCATGCTGTGGCTTTCACTTTGCATGCTTTCAGCAATGATGCAAATGTGTGGAGATCAGATGACTGTTACAGTTTTTAACCCCAGCTTTTTTATGCAGTTATGCCTTTACATGTTCCTTTTTTCTACACTTGTAGACAGTGTTGACTACCAGTTTTATACAAACATGCTTGAGTGGCTGACAGTAGATTACAACACTGTGACACTTTTCATTCGCGTCTTCATTATGATCTAAAGTTAGTCGGCAAAGGATAAAAATGAGAAAACTAGATTTGTTAATATGGGGGAAGGCAGAAAAAAAAGTTTTGTAATTCTGATTCAGCTCATCCAACTGAATGATATATTTTTAGTGTGGGATTTTAAGTTCTTTGACTGCATCCAAATTTTTGCTCCCAGTCATCAGAAAAAGCCCCAAACTCTCATCTTACAAATGCAAACTGCTACATATACTTTGCACATCCCAGTTGTCCCAGGATATGTTTTGAATCCATATACCGGACTTCCCACTCTCATGCATGAGATGCGTAATAGCCACAGATGGAGAAGCAGAGAAGCCAGAACATTAAATTCAACTCTGGATGTTCCTTTTAATTATCAAAAAGACAATTTCATTCTAGCATAATTAAGGAGTAACAACACAATAACTGTTGGCTCATAACAGTGAATAATAAAAATCCCATCATCTTGTCAGTCTTCCAAATGCCAACTTCAAGCGCTAGCTGTGATCACACAGCCAGTCCCTCTCACTTTACCAAAAGAAACTACAGCAGATTGCCGAGTGGAGGCTCAACCTACAAGGTTTCAGTTTTTCTGTTTCTTATAAACTCGGTTGGGAAGGGAACTGAATTATTGTTAAAGTACTTTGAATAATTTGTACATTTTGTTAAGCTGAATCAGTTTGTGCTGTACAGTTGGTGAAGATATAGCAGATTGGATTGCTGTTTTAGCTCTGTCTGGGTTCTTACTAAAACATGCAGACCTCCCTGACCCTTAAATCCCTTCTATCGCCTCCAGAAATCATCTTATTAGTTAATAGAGCACAACTGTGTGTAATTTAATCCCAGTGCAAATCCACCTGTTCTGTGAAGGTCTCAGAGGTTTGTTAGAGATCATTAGAAAACAAACAGCTTCATGAAGACCAGAGGTCACAGCAGGGAGAGAGACCTGTGAAAAAATTAAAGGGGTTAAGTTATAAAAGAATATTCCAAGCTTTGAAAAGCTCACAAAACATTGTTCCGTCTATGAACTGAATCAGGAGGAATTTTGCACAATTGGAAATGTTCTGCGTTTGTGGGGAAAGGCTTACCTTTGGAGGATCTGCAGTGATCCACAGCTCAGGTGGGAGAATCTGCTGGCGCGACACAACATGAACACTACTGGTAAAGCAAAGCACAACACAAGACATATAGGAGACATGGCAAACATGTGAAGCAAAGTAGTAAAACAGAAGGTTTTAGCTAAGTACAAAGTCCTGTAGGTGGCAGCAAACTATCACTGCATTTTCCGGTTAACATGACATCCCAATGGTGAAACATGGTGGCCACAGCATCATTCTATGGGGATTTCTTTACGCAAGGACAGCAAACTAGTCAAAGTAAACGGGAAGATGTATGGAGCTAAATAAAGGGCAATAGTGGTGGGGGAAAAAAACAGATGGATGCTGTAAAAGGCTGGAGAACAGAATAAAAGTTTACTTGTGAGGAGGATATTGGCCCTGAACACACAACCAGAGTAAAATATGGTTATGATTGAAGCATATTCATGTGTTAAATGATTCACTCAAAGTCCAGGTAAATCTAAATCAGAATCTCTCACATTACTTTAAGAACTGCAGCTCAAGCTCAGTCTGACTGAACTGGAGATATTTTTCAAAGAAAATTTGCCTTCAGATTTGCAAAGTTTGTAGAGATATACCACGAGACACTTGTAGCTGTATTTTCATTAAAGTATTGACTCACGGGAATAGCAACGCATGCCATAATGCTTTATTTACAAAAACAATTAAAAACCACACATTCTTTAATTTAAGAATTATGTGCTACTTTGTGGTCACATAAAAGTAAGTCCAAAAGGTTTATGTGATTTTAAGACACTGAATGCTACATTTGTTTTAGTACCTGATAAGAGACACATTTAAAGTGATACAATATAAATAGAAAAACAAGTTTATTAAGAAGATGGCGACGGCAAGCAAGAGCTTGTTTGATTGTGTGAAGTCCAAACAGAACCTCATATGTGAACTGAATATCTTGACCATCTATGAAAATGGAGACACGCACACTGAGGCGGTGACAGGAGGAGGGCGATGTGATCTCTGGGAGCACATACAATTTAATTACAGCTGCCATCAGACTGACTTACAATTATACCTACACACCAACCTGTACCTCAGCCTTGCTTTTCTTTTGCATGAATTTAGACCTTCCCACATTTATCTCTGAACTTAAAACTCTGCCACTGTTTTCCACAAATACTCCTCATACAGACACAGAGGTACATTTATACTATCTAAGGGGGAAAAAGCTAATATGATACGATGGGTCGACTGCAAGTGCACAACCATGGAGAGACAGGCATACACTTTTTAGTTTTTTTTTTTTTTTTAGCTTTAATGTAATCTTGCCTCAGCTGCTGGCTTCGTTGGACTGATGTAAATGAAAACGGGTATTTATGGTTTTCAGAAAAGATGGATTGAGTGGAAGGGAGGAGGGAGCGTGAGGGGGTTACAGCCCTGAACTGACTCCACTCAGCCTATCAATTGGTGGAAAGGGATGAGAAAAGGAGAGAGGTACAGTGTGTGTGTTATCTGAGGGACTGGGGTGTGTGTGTGTGTGTGTGTGTCTGCATCGGATCAGAAGTGGAGGATGGGTAAAGACTTGTTAAATGGATGGAAGGAGATGTGGAGAGATTAGTAATAAAGGGGGAAAGGTGAAGAGATTGCATGAGGAGAAACGGAAGGAGGAGATGAAATAGAGATTGGAGACGGTGTAGATTAAACAGATTGAAAAGCGAGGGATTGTTTTTCCTTTTCATTTCACATTGGTTTAACTTGCCAAGAGGAGCAGTCAAGTCCGACTGTCTGAGTGCGAGTCTGTCTGTGCAGAGTGCAATGTCGCAGTGTGATATACAGTCTGACTATTACATGCAGAAAATCCTCCCAGGAGGATGCTGTAATGTGGGCAGTAACGCAGCACTGTGTCAACAGAGGAGAAGCAGGAAAAGTCAACCTATGTGTTCTGCAGAGATAACAATGATGACAAATGCAGAGGTTGCACACTGTCATGATCAAACAACTGAGTTTCTAAAAGTTGAGTGCTTCAAGGAAAGCTTTGTGAGCTTTTATCAATGAAAGAAAAAAAATTGTCCCCTCTGAACCTACAGGAGTAACTCAACTGTATAAATAATTCACCTGGGATGGAAAAAATACTTAAATACTAATAGAACTCCACAGAGAAATCAGACGATGCTGAGACTGCAATGTTTCAATTCCGTTTATCTACAGAGCACCAACTCACAACACTTCATCTCAGAGCACTTAACAAAAAAAAAGTGAAGCCCATCCAATCATACATGTATCATCTGAGTTTCTTTACTCTCTGTATGTGGTGATGGCAGCGAGGAGAAGAAAGAAGAACGTGCTGTTGCAGTCTGTGCAACAAGTCAGAAGATGTTTCTGGCTAAAGACAGAGTTATTGTGTAGTGCAGAGATTGCTCAGGACTGTTCATCATGTTTTCATGTAATGAAGCATCCTTCTCTTCAAGGCCATCCTCCGCTGTTTCTTGAAACAGTTCAGATTTTTTAAGGTCACTGGCTTTGATGCTTCTCCTGTTCCTTTTATATGCATCACTTTTGCATCTTCAGTCTCGTCTGTTGTCCAAGGAACAAACTTGAACAACAGACTTAGACCCTAGATAATGACACAAAGGTATTGATGTCCTTCCTCATCTGCACCTCTTCTACCTTCACAGAAATTTCGGTTCACATATTTCTGCTTCCTCTGAAATCTGCAGTCATCTCCTTTGTCCTTTTCACGTGTTGTTTGGAAGTAAGAAAGATCACAGTTCTTGATTTTTCTTGTAGTGCTGCTGTCTGACTGCATTTGGGTAAAAGTATTGAAGAAATCTCCACCTCTTTCACATCTTGTATCTGGCAGCATTTTGGGGGCTTAAGCGATAAAAAGAAGATACACCTGTCAGCACTCAAAATACAGCCATTGGCTAACCTTTAGCCTCATTTCAGGTTTTCTATGACATTTGAACCGAAGGCCCATTTCACTGGTTCTAATACGTCTGTGCTGATATCATAATCTGTTTTTCAAGATCTGAAATACCAAAACTAATCAAACCTGAAGTGGATAATTCCATATTTAACAAAGATTGTTTAATAATAGGGCTGCAATGCATGCAATACGTCTTAATATTGATGAGCGATATGCCTTAAGATGCATAAATAAAATATTCAAAACCATATTTCTGCTTTGGGTTCATAGCAAACATAGACCCTTGATAATGACAAGTCTGTTCATCTCAGTCACAAAGTTTTGTTGGAAAACTTGCTTCTGTCTGACTTTTTGATGTTTTGGCAATGAAACAGTTCAGCTCTAGTTTCTTATTGACTTGGCCACCTCTTTAGCTTTTAAAACATTTTATGCTGCATTAAACAACAAATGTTACCAGATATATCAGGAGCAAACAGACCTTGAATGAATCATGCTTATATAATTACCAAACACCTATTGCACTCCAGTCTGATGAAGCACTGCCTCACTTGTCATCATGAGATGTAAAGTACTAATAATGATAAGAGAAAGTCAATTTATTCACTTGACTCTTTAATAAATATATTTTTTGTATGATTTCAACATTTCTGTGAATGTATGCATTTCCTGTTCGAGTACATTTGGGAAGAGCGAGGTGAGGCCGAGATAAGTGTGACTCACCTTAGTTTTTATGTATTTATCTTATGTGATAAAGCAAACAAATGACTAACGAACTGTTAAAATCTGTTTCTAATTACCAACCACGATTAAGTCAACAAAATAAATTGAGTTTGTGGACAAAGACATGAGCAACAATGTGTTAAGATATTCAGATTTAGATAGTTAATAGCTTTGGAAAATAGCAGAGTTGTGGGAGAATAATCAAGAGATGCAATGTGGATGGAAAAATACTATTAAATATGCACATTAACACATAATTGTTAATGTGTTTCTTTGCTGAGAGCATCGGTAAAGATCAGGGCATGCAATACCAAAAAGCATCAGAACGTGTAGAGAAGAGGGATGTAACTAGTTTAGAACAAACCTTACAGTAGAGCTCATAATAAAACACCAAATTTACTCTTTCACTTACTTTTAATTCACCTTTATTTCTGTCATAGACAATTAACAATGGTCTATATGTATTACAAATGTCATCATGAGTAATGAATTACTGTGGTTAATTTTCTTTGCTGAGAGCATCGGTAGAGATCCGTTTTCAAGATTTATCACTGGGTTAACACATTGACTGGGTCATTCTAACACATGAAGGTTCAATTCATCAACAAGGACAGCAGTAAACCGTGTTACCTGTAGAGAACAAACCAACCTTTGTTTCGTACAAAGGTCTTCTAGCCGCAGGTTAATTTACAAACCCATTTCTTGGTTGGACCTTTTTTTAAAAAGGCAATAAAATTAAAATGAAAGATTCCCATCACACACAGAGATGCTGAAATGCTGTGACCATTAATACGTAGATGAAAACGCATATTAGAGAAAACTAATTCTCCACAACAAAGTAAGTTGGTATCTGTCAGTGTTCACATATTTAGTTTTCTTTCAGACAAGTTTTTAATTCACTTGGGAATTAAAAACTCTAAGATCTGTTAACATTTTTATTGCTTACATCTGAAAACCTGTAAATAAAAAGGACATTTGAAGTAAATGATGTTTTGGATATTACTGGTTTGCAGTTTCCCTTTCACATGCAGGCCAAAAAAATCGATTTTGCTCTCATCTGGCCTGAGATCTGTGACCTCTCTCCTACATGGCTTGTGGGAAACTGTGAAAAGGACTTTTGATGATTCTGATTTCTGGAGTTTGTGACTAAAAGTTGTTCTGTCAACAGATTATCCCACCTGGGCTGTGAATCTTCTGCAGCTCTGCCAGAGTAACAATTGGCCTCTTGGCTGCTCCTCCAATTCATGCTCTCCCTAATTGATATTCAGTATAGGTACGCAGACGTATACCCATGGCTCCTCTCTGTTTGTTCCTCAAAGACAATGAAATATATTAAAACGTACAGCCCTTAGATGTTAACAGAAGTTTTTAAGAAAAAATTAATGTTATTTTATTGAAGCACTTTACTCTCATCCTCTTTGTCTTGATGTGATGGTGAACAGCGATCGGGATGAGCTTCTGTCAGTGGGTAGCTGGAACTCCACAGTCAAATTAAAACCCAATTATGTTCTCATTTCACGCTTTTTTATTGGACCCATAATGGAGAATTTGGAAATCGACACAGTGGGGAAGGAGGACAGAGGAGGAGGGAAAATTGAAGTAAAAGAATCCAAACGAGGTGTAACTATTAACTAATCCCTCCTGGTTTCTTTCATTTCTCTCCACCTCTCTGTGTGTACATTTGACTTGCTGCTCTGAAAGCCACAGTAACGCTCACAGGGAGGATAAAGAAATCAAACAGGCAACCAGCAATGAACAGGATGCAAATGAAGAACTTGCGTGCCGCAGCATTTCTATGCCAACATCCAGACTCAGCTGTTTTTTGTAGGCAAGAGTAGGTGATATTTTAACAAGTCCTAATTGTGACATAAAATTGCTTTCAGTCCCGAACTGAGATCACAACACAGCAAGGTGGACAGACTTTGTTTTTACATCAGATATTGTTTTATTTCTAACACAGAGACCCGTGTATTTTGGAGTTCACTGAATAATGGTTCTGTCACAAATTTGTGCAATTTTAAAATTGTAATTGGATCTATTAAGGAAAAAAGGTACAAAAACCAGCCTAAGTATATGTAAATTAACAGTCTTAACAGGCCTAAAACAGACAAGTCATGCTGAGAAATCCTCTTTGGTTGACTTAAAACAATTATGCAAGGAGAAGTGGAACAAAATTCCTCCACAGTGATGTAAAAGAGTGGCCTGACATTTGTTGCAAACTCTGGATTGCAGTTTTTTTAATATGTTGTTTCATAAATAAATATGCAAATAACTGTATATATTTATTAAAAATAATAAATTAGGATTTATTGTGTTTTCTCAAATCAACACAAGGCACACAGGGTCAAATATGCCCATACCCCAATCACATTTAGTTAAATACCTCTAACAAGTTGCATTCACTCACTTTTTTACAAAAAAGAAACTTCTGGCATAATCTTGCAGGAGTATTTCACTTAAAATGCTTTGTTCCTTGACACTGGGCAAGAGTTAAAGCCCAGTTTATATAAATAAACAAAAAAACAAAGTGACTTTGGCATTCATCCCAAAAAAAGCACCATAATGATATTCCTAATAATTAAAAGTAGGCATTTGGCTCTTCCAAGTTTGTTGCAAAGGGTCACATTCATAACAAATTCTGGATTCTGGATTATGATTCTTTAAAAGTAAAGTTGAAATAACAACATGAAATTTTGTCATGACTAAACAGATATAAACTTTGCAACTTACTACTGTTCTGCATCATTATGTTTTCTAAACAACAAAAAAGACGCACGCACTCAAGCAAACACACATCTTCTCCTTTTTCCCTCTGGTGTCCTCTCTGGGATGACTGATTGATTGTACAAGAGAACACAACCGGCACAATTAGTTCATCTTGTTAGTGCTTCCCTGGGGGCCATGTTGACATGTTAGCCTCCCTCTTCACACAGACACACAACGGTTTCTCCTACTCCCCCCGCCCCCGGCCTCTTTTTCATTCTCCCTCATCTTTTCAATCACTCTCTACACTCTGACTTTTGCCAATTTTTTTGTCCCCAGCCCTCATTCACCTCATGCCCCTGCCCCACCTTTTCTCTGTCAATCAGTCAAACAGCACCTTATTAGCCAACACATCCACATCCTTGCTTCTCTCCCGCCGCTGCTGCTGCTGTTGTAACTCTTTTAATTACAATGAGTTAAAAATTACGAGCCCAGAACACCGAGCCGCTTGGCAGGTTTGCTTTAATTGGCTCATGTAGTAATTCCGGACAGAGGAATGGGAGTGGGTCGCAGGGTGGGTCGCACATGGGTGGCAGAGAGAGAGATATAGAGACTGACTTTCAAATGACCTCCTTAATCAATTGACAGACGACGGGGAAGCTACTGCAGCGCTTGTTTCCACTTGCTCTGCCCCGCCCTTCAACCACCCCTGATGAAGTTCCCTTCCTCTCTCACTCATCTGAATATTTGCTGTGTAATAAGACCTGCATTGGCTCTGGTTTGCACTTTTAAGAAAAAGTGATGGCTGCATATCAGTGTTTGCCTACCTGCACCTCTATTGGTGGCCGGTTCCGTAATTAAATCTCAGCTGCGGGTCCCTTTTGGACGCCGTACGTTTTTAGATTCGAGGTGGAAAAGGACCCAAAGACAAGTCGCACATACACATCCCAGCAGTATTCCACTTTCAGCCATGAATTCATAATGATTTGAAATGATTTATGGCCCCACCCTCCCTCATATGGTAAGCCACCTCTGGAAGCACTCTGCTATATTAAAAAGGAATGCACTGCTCCTCCACACCGCTGCAAGAGGTAAGGCTGGTCAGCCTAAACAAGTCATAAAGCTCTTCTTGCCTCAGTAGATCCTGAACTGTGGCTGCTCCACTGCAGTTCCTTCTAGGCTGGCTCCGCCCATCCAATAATACAGATATATTTGTGTCCTTTGCAGCAAATGTGCATTAAAATGTAGGTCGCTCAGAGGCTAAGTGGATATGTGTGTGCAGATGGTGACAGTGACAAAGATGTAAGTGATGGTGGCAGCTGACCAAAGGATCCATATAGGCATGACATCACCCTCCAAAGAAAAAGAAAAGAGGAGGGTTGCTTTTTTTGTGTGCAAACAACAGGCTCAGAATAATAATGTAGGAGGAGATCACTGCTGCTCCTGAGGCTCCTAATCTATTGGTGCCTCCACTCCTGCACCCTTCAGTGTCCATAGCTCTTCTGCAGCTGGCCCTTTGTCATGGGGTCCTGACACCTGTCCTTTTCACATGTTCACGAGTTTTTCCTCTCAAAGTGCAGGTTACCGGCCGCTAATCAGGTCTCTGCCTTCTCCAATCAATTTGGTGCCACTTCCCCTTCAGCTCCAATCTGTCTCTTTTTTTTTTCTTCTGGTTTGTTTCATTCAGTGAACTGCTTTAAAGCTGAGCGGATGCCGTCCCTGACATCTTGATGAACATATATTTCCTCAAGTAAATGTAAAGAGTAGCCATCGATGAAATTACTTATTTAGAAGTAAAAAAAAAAGTATTTGGCTTCTCAAGTACTGGGTAAGTGCTCAAAATATCAATCATGTAATATTTTAAAATTGCATCATCAGATGGACCAAAATATAAAATTATGTGAAACTTTTTGTATTTTTAGGAACAAAATGAAAATTATTATAAATAACATTTACAAAATAATCAACAAAATAAAAAAAAATCCAAATAATTTTCTTTCAGTGTAAAACTTATGAAACTTTAATAAAAACTGCAGCTGTGTGTCTGTATCTGGTTGAAACAAAAATTTTAACCCCATTTTAAATAAATATTCCCCCCATTCTTTATGGGGGGAATATTCAGTCCCCAAAATTTCTGACTGAATTTCATTCAGTCAGAAATTTCACTCACGGAAGAACCGCAATATTTTATAATAAAACTATTCAAATAAAAGTAGATAATGCACATTAAAAATATTCCTAAATGTATTTTTTCCCAAAAAGTTACTCAAGTAACTGAGTAAGTGTAGTTACTACCCTTCTTGCCCAGGCTGTTTGCTCAGGTGGGCTGCCATGACTATATAGATGGCGGGTTGAACTGAAACTGGTTGCACTGGATTTTCTCTTGAGGTAAAATTGGATGACTGAAAACCTTCACTTGTCAGATTTGTGTCTGTAAAAAAAATTTAAAATAAAATCCAAGTGTCCTTTTCCTTCTATTTCTCATTTATTCTCAATTTTCTGTTGATCAATTAAAAAAAAGAATCTAAGTACAGTATGTGTTGAAATGTTGGGTGCGGCACCCATGCAGAAAAAAAAATGTTGCATGCGTGTTTATGCTTTGAAGTTGTGAAGGTGTGAGAAGTCAGTAATCTGTAGTAAGTGCAGAGGCTGCTGCAGGCTGCCAGTCATGTAGAAAATGCTCTTATTTGTTTAGATTAACTACAGCAACATCTCTAAGCCAACGCCTTGCTTATTTCCTCAAGTCAAAAGGCTCCGTGTTTGTCTGAAAGTTTCTTCTTGTGACTTTCTGCTTAGTTTACTTCCCTGTTTCTCCTCCCTTCACTTATCCACCAATTCTCTCCATCCATCTCTTTCTTTCTCAGCATATCTATCCTATCCATGTTGCCTCTCTCTCTTCCGGTTGGAGGAGAGCTCTTTGAGGGTCCGCTGACTTAATTAGTGTAATGGGGTTTTGACACTTGAGACTGAACAAGTAAAAAAAGATGTAGAAGAGGGATGGAGAAGGGGGCAAATGAAAGGACATTATTAGTTTTATACAAAAGCCTTGGTTCACAAATCTAACAAAAAGCACCCATTGCTCCATGGAGGAATGGTTTGCTGGAACATTTGTTGCACTTTTTATAATTCCTTCATTAGTATGAATGCTTAATTGTTCCATTTGTGTTTGCAGGAAATAGCAACTTTTTGGGCACATTTCCTCAGCAGACAAGTATTCTCAAGCCTTTCTCAGAAAAAGAAAATCCTAATTATCCGAGTTTGTGATTTTCCCCTTGTTTATGGTCTCTGTTCTTAACTGTAGTTCAAGAAGTTTCCAGGAACCATTGAGGGGATTAACTTAGTTTGCAGGAAACAAATTTGTCATTTTTTTCTTTTTCTATCAGAAGGAAGCTGAATATTTTTGACATGCTTCTTGAACTTTTGTGCATTTTGTCACACTGAAAGGCATAAACACATGTGTATTTAGTAAAAACAAAAAAAGAGAGGGAGAGAGAGACATGGATTTCAAAATGTTTCAGAAATTTGAAAAGAGTGGAGTTTATATCTACTACTTAAGTCTCTTTGGATCAAAAGTTTGTTTTACCTCCCACACAGCTTCTGGTGAACTGCAAATAAGACTCCATTTAGATTTCTTTCAACAACGGCTTTCTTTTTACAAATCTTACCTAAACTTAACATTAAAATCCACAACTTATATTTGTCAACCCTCCAGATTCATTAAGGGCTTTTCTGACTAATAATATTCAGTCCCCATTAAAACAGGTTGAAGGTTGTGATTGCTGTGAAAAATGTTCCAGAGGCATGAATTCTTTCAGAGGTGACTGTAAATCTAACACATTTGTATTCCTTTGGAAGTCTGGTTTCTACATGTTCAGCAGAAGATATTATTTACAAATGCTGTCCCTGGCTGCACAATCTGGACCTAAAGGAAAGGGAAATAAACAAGAACAGATGAGTAAAAGAATGATATGCACAAAACAAAGAAGTCGGGAAGAACATGGCTGGAGAGAAGAAAATTGAAAGCCAAGTTCTTGTCTATTTGCTTTAGGGTTTATTTACATTTCAGAGATTTTCTCTGTATGCTGTCTGGCACATTCATAAGGCGGAAAAGCATGCAGCTATATAAAGTAAATTTAATGTAGTTATTGTTTAATTTGAACTGAACTGAACATATGCAGTCCATATCTTTAAGAACATGTTATTTCCATAAACTGATGGAAGTCTTATACTCTAACTGAAGTGCGGTTTAACTCTACAACGGTGAAAACTCACGCTTAGTTATATGTCCACAGATTCATTTTCTCTGAGCTCATATGTATTCAGCAGAATATTGTGGTTTTACTTTTTATTCAGCTCTTATTGAAATGTCTTGTAATTAAAATGTTAGGTCAGTATGCTATTTATTTTCTATAGTTGATGGTTTGATGCTGATCAGTCTACTCTTACAAACTGGAATAAATATTGTAGGTTTATTATCATGTGAGAATGAGTCTGTTGTTTTTCTGTCAACGTATTTCCCACCTGGTTGTGTTGCTGTGTTGTGTTTGGCACCCACAGTGGTACCACATGAAAGGTCAGGTGTCTTTAGAAACATAAGACTCAGATCTTTGAGGACTACAAGTGTAGGCCAAGTGGGAGGAAAATAAGAATAATTTTAAAAAGCAGAGACTGGTTTTTCAAGGCATTTGTTTGTGGAGTGTTTGTAGAAATGTTTTACAATATGCAAAGACAATTAGAAGTTATACAGTCATATTTATTTAAAACTCCACCTCTTTTAGACGTTGAGATTGGATTTTAATTTTTCTTGCACCTTCCATGCTCCCCTCTACAGCAGCATGCAGGCACGGTTAGGAGTAAGACACTCGTGCTGTTTCCATAAATAATCAAATGCACTTGATTAATAAACTGCATTATCAGTAAATGTGACCACCTCTAAAGATTCAGGAGTCTTAGCAGTTTGCTTATTTATTGCTTGAAGAAGTTTTACTATACCAAGACGGAAAAGCATCAGTATTAAGATGGGAAAAGCAACTGTTGCCTGTCATCAATTTCAACCAGGGTTAAATGGCCATTTCCATACAATCTGTCATACTGAGTGAAAGGATGTTAAGTTGGAAGATGAATATGACTTTTTTGGAGCCATATTCACCAGCTGACATCAATACTAGGAGAAAGTACGTGTGGCTTGGATTCTCAGTTACTTTTCAATTAATCGTATTACTTCTCAAACAATATTTTCAGTATATGTCAGACCAAAGTAAGGCTGCTGGCCCACTGGGTTCTGCACCATTTTTGGAGTAAAACAGACAGAGCACATCAGCGCTAATATACCTACTTTCAATCCTGGTGGTGGAGGGCTGATAATTTGGGGATTACAGAGTCAATTCCTGTGTCAAATGTAAAATTATCAGCAAGGCTGCAGAAGCCTGGCAGAAAATGGATCATAAAACAGGACAGTGACCCTCAATTAAAGCTGAAAATCTTCAATAGCATGGCTGGCAGATAGTTTGCGTATTGAGTTTAAAAATACATTGTTCTGCATAAACACTCTCACTCATAAACCTACACAGAAGTGTTGTCAAAGCTCTCCAGCCTTTTGCTTCAATTAGAAATGGAATTAAGATCAAATCATTTGTATGGCTTCACATTCCTGCCAAAAATCCAAGGAGCGCATTAGGCATGTATTAATCAAGAACACACAGAGCTGAAACGTGGGCACAATACCATTCATTGAAACAAAGAGTGAGCGCTTTATACGTTCCTCTGGCTTTTGGTAGGAATGTGATGCCATAAATTTCTTTAATGTGAATTTGTTACTTACAGAACATATATTTATACAATAGCTGATTGACTGCAGCTGTAGAGTTTACTCTGAAACAATTGAAAATGGCTCACTGGCCTGACTTGACATTTCATTGACATTGTTCATAAACCTACTGTCATAAATTTCTTGTTTCCTGCCATGATTCGTGTTGCTACTCTGTTCACAGCTCCTCCCTTTGCTGCTGATTAGCTCTTTGCTCTCACCTGTGCCTCTGCTTTCGTGCTGCTGATTACTGATTGCACGCACCTGTGCTGTTGCCTATATAAACTCCTGTCCCATGGCCTTTCTTATGAACATGTTCCAAACCTGTTGTCATCTTCCTGACCTCCACCTCTGCCTGCTCCATGTTTGTTCTACTAGTTTCATGTGCCTGAATATTGATTATTGCCTTGTTCTGCCTTCCATGTCTGCCTGTTGCTGGCCTCAACTATTCGACCCACCATTTAGTTAAAGATTACAAGCAAATGGATCATTCACTTCCTCTTGGTAAGGGCAGATCATTGTAGTGGAGCGTGTGAATCATGTTACCTCTCTACTAAAGTTTTTTCTTTCTCCAAAACATAGAGCGCACACAGTTCCCAGCGTATAGCGTGTTCTTGGGTGAAACAATCCTTGGACATTTTGCTTTCCTCCAGGGATTCAAGACAATCGAGGTCAGAGTCACCGTATATCTGAGGAAACCACCCGACATCCTATCTTCTTCACAGTCTGACCAGATGGCTGCTGCTGAGAGACCGTTACATTCCAGCTTATGCATTTCCTACTGTTTCAATAAACATTGCTTTGACCATTACTGGGTTGTGATTTACATCTTGAGTTCAACTCATTGAACTGTAAGACCTTATACAAACTAGTGCTTTGCATTATTCCTAAGAAATTAACACTAAAATTGTCTGAGAAAACTTGGGCTTAAATGGACATTATGTCCCTCTGATTTCTGGGTGTCCCCCTACAGCAATCAACCAAACCTATAACCTGGGGATCCACAAATCTAGGCGTCAAAGGCCTACAGGTTTTAGATTTGGCTCTGCTTCACCACAAGCAAGTCAAATAATCAGGTCATCAGCATGACTACGGAGAAGTTGATTGCACACTGAATTCAGCCATTTGATGCAGGCATGTTGAAGTAGGAACAAATCTAAAAATTTGCAGAACACTGGATCTGGAGGCGTGGATTCGAGGACTCCTGCTATAAATGGTCAATAAGAACAAATGATATTTTGCTACGGGCCACTTTGTTCTCTCTCCGCACCGCTCTCACTCTGGCATGCTCATTCCTTTTCTCTGCAGCTCATTGCTGTCCCCTTCCAGTTCCTGCTGCATGTCTCCTTTTGCCGTTGGGCTCGTCCCTGAATTTTGCTCCTGCCGGTCTGTTTCCACCCATCCTTCTATGCCCTCGCTGCTCATTTTTTCTGCTTGTGCCTGCTGCCTTGTCAATCTGGTCTTTCTATGCCACTGCATCTGATGGGGAAACACCTGCACATTCAGTGTGTTCTGGCTTGAGTGGGTAATGGCCTAAAGTTTAACACAAATATAAAAAATATATACTCAAACTAAAACATACAACACAGCAAACTTAAATAAATCCAAAGTTTCCATCCTCAGTTTCTGGCTGAACTGCACATTTGTGATGAGATAAACTCTGAGATGATTGTGAGAAGGTGCAAATTCACTCTCTGCCACATTTTTTTTTAAATCTATATATCCAGTGCACATATTCCAAGTTTTTAAAACTTATATTTAGAAAGCATTTTAACAACCTTTTGCCACTTAAATCTGAGTCTGATGAGGACAGATTAAAATGCTGTAGAAAATCTCAATTTAGCAAAATATCTAACCATGCTTTACAATGGTACACACACACACACACACACACACACACACACACACATCTGCTTTAACTCCTCCAGGCTGGAATCAGCCTATCCGACAGCTGGGGCAGGGTCCCAGTAGGGGTACAATCAATATAAATGGTGCTCCCAGCTCCCCATTAGTCTGTCTGAGAGGAAGATGTAGGGGGTGGACACACAGGGTGGGGTGGGGCTCAGGTGCTGAGCAGGCAGGTCTCCTCTCGTCTTATCCAAGTTGTACCTTTTGGGCAAACTGCCTCCATCCATCTTAAGCCAAACTAAACCCAAGAGCTACCTGGAGGCTAACCATCCAGTTCTGTTTTGGCCTTTGGACAGGAAGCACAAGTGTGTTATAATGTGGTCCACCATGGTTTGTGTATTCCTTTGAAATCAATTAGCGTAGTTTTCTAAGTTCTTGAAATACAATAGTCTTTGCGTTGGACTCATCTCTCTGAGATTTCAGCTTCATTAGGGATCTTGATTAATCAAGTGAACCAGGTCAAAGGAATATTTTTAGAAACTCAGAAATAGCGTTGCAGTATTGAGCTTATTGAAACTCTTGGATAACCATCAAAAGATGGTACGTTTGCATAAAGAGGTTTTTCAGACCAGCCTTTTTGTATGGTATTTAGTTTAACCATTTTAACAATCCCCATGGCCCATAGATCTTGTCCCTGTTGTCTCAATATGAGGTAGTCTGGATTTCTAACTGGGAAGTGGTTTTGTGTACATTAAGGCCAGAAGTGAACGGGTTTCCTTGCTTGTCCCGGTGGCAGCAGGTGTGTAAATAACATCCCAATATCAAATACGGATGAATCAAAGAGCTGAGGGACTGAAACACACACTGCCTTCCCCTTCTCCTCATCAGCACATTGCTCCCTCCCTCTCTCACTCATGAGAGTGGGGCACTTGTTATAATTCTGGGTCTGTAGGCCGCATGTGTTGCAGCATAATTTTGCCAAGTGTCCTGCTTACATGCAGGCTGACAGCTGCCCACATCCACTGCTTCACTGAGCCGAATTACAAGCCAGCAGGCCTGGTTTGCCTGACATTATTGTTTCCTGTTAGGAAAATCAGCGCATTGCATGGTGGGAAGAGTGCAGCGGAATGGACCCAAAGAAAAGGTAATTAGGAAATAATTTTAAAGCAAGTTGTCAGTCTTGCAGTGAGTTGCAAAAAGTGTAACCTTTAAGGTTTTAGTACATCGCTACTTTAGAACGTATATCATCACTTTCCTAAAATAATTGCCAAAGTCTTTTATTGCCAAAAATGATTTAGGTGGGGGGGGGGGGCAATCCTCACCTCTTTCTTTCCAAAAGATATTAAAGGTAATAATAAATACTTTGGGCAAAAACTTACTGAGGCCATTATTTTAGAAAGGTGACCGACATAAATAGTCTGTGAATTGTGAGCTTTTACTAGATCTAACATTTTTACAAGCATAAATCTGTAAAGTGTGCAGTGTAAGTCTGTTCAGTCCTCAGAACAGAATACCACTGTACACTTTGTAGAAATCATTTGTTCAAGTCTTCCCACAGATCCTCAGTTGGATTTAGGCCTGGACTTTGACTGGTCCATTGCTTGGTCCATTCTACAAATGAGTTTGTGCTTGTATTTAGCTTGACCCAACTTCCCATCAGCTATCATCTTCTGCTCTACATCTAATAAAGAAAAGCTACCTAGCAGCATGATGTTTTGCTCTCATCTGAACAGAAAACAGTTTTTCCAAATGTTTACTATGATTTCCAAGCTTCAAACATCTCCTAGAGCACTACTCGATTCATCATCCAAAAATGAAAAGCCAGCACACCATCAATGGTGTCAAGCTAAACTTATGGGTGAGCAAGAAGACCATTAGAGAAGCACCTTAGAGAACCATCACTGCTTTGTAGGAGCTGCAGAGATGGACAACTCAGGACGGGAGAATCTGCCAGTAGGACCATTATTCATGCACTCCTCAAATTTGGTCATCATGGTGTGGTGACAAATGGGAATTTAACCATAGCCATGCAGGGGAACAGAAAATATTTGGAAACACTTATTCTGGTCACATGTGACTAAAACTTCATTTACTGTTTTACTTGCAAACTAACAGTTAACATTACCTTGAACACACCATTCCCATCATTAAAATAGTGATGGTAGGATTATAATGAGGGAATGCTTTCCTCCAGCTGGGACAGAGATGGTTAGTTGATGGGGAGATGGGTGGTGCTAAATCATGTAAACATCTTGGAATAAGCCTTGATAGAAGCTGTAAAACACTTTGTAGACAAGAGAGACTGGGGTGGAGGACAACAACCCTAAACATAAATCCAGAGTTATGGAGGAATGAGTAATGAAGTTTTTAAGATAACAAATGAACATTCATGACCTGCAGATCAGTGAATGGATTGATTTTATCCAGAGGCTTGGTGGTGGGCCAACCTTTATTTTCATCAGGTATGAAAACTGTAATTGAATTTTAGCATTTCATGTAGAAAAACTGATGTGTTTGTTTTTGTAACTCCCTGAGGTGCAGTTTCTTTAAACATGCACTCATCGATGTGCATGCGTGCACGCCTGTGTGCGCGCGTGTGTGTGTGTGTGTGTGTGCGTCTCACCTTGTTAATGAAGCATTCCCTCCCTCTCTCCCTCCCTCCTCCTCTGTCCTCATACATCGGAGGCTGTGCGCTGCAGCGGCCGCAGAAAGCGCCGCGGATCCTGGTGTGTGCCGATCTCCGGAGGGTCCCGGATAATCCAGCTGGACCCTCAGTGGACTGGATCTTTCTGCTTACCCAGAAGTGGGGGGGTTTCACATTCCGTGCGGGGATTTTTAATTCACTCAGCGCAGGTAAGCCGTTTTAGTACCACAAGTTTTCTTCACTCCGCGGACACTCACGTTTCCACCGAGGCTGCTCCTCTGGGGGTTTGCCGCCTGAGAGACACGGCAGATGGGGTTCAAATGATAGAGAATGATGGTGAAACAAGTGGAAGCGCCCAGAGATAAAGTGAATAAGTCGGAGACTGTGTGCCCTGGTCCGCTCCTGTCTCTGCGCACATGGTCTCAGTTTAGGATGCGCAAGCGACCGAAGTTTTTGTGTAGTCACCTGCTCATATGGAGACTGAGTCTATTTGTTAGACTAAACATTACATACTTTCTGCTCTTATTGTACATCCAGAATGCCACACTTAAATTCTCTGAATGAGTTAATTTGCGAGCGAACCTGTTTCCAACGTGAATCGTTGCGTCCTTTCAGAGTTATTAATTCATAGATCATCGGAAAACATTTGTGAATTGTAGTTATTCAGATAGAATATATATTAAAAGTGTTTGTACTGCAATGAGGTTGGATCCCCAGACCTCCACCTCCCCCAGGTGCGTCTTTACGCGCTGTCAGTTCAGTCGCCAAGGAGAAGATCGGACACCGAAGCGAGTGTAAAACCAAACTGCTTAAAGAAAAACAAACAGAAGAGTCATGCGTCCTCTTTGTTTCTTTTAAATCTTTATACCCTACAGGAACTTCTGGAAAATGTGTTTGTAAAGCAAATCCGATTTTCTGAATACACAAACAGATGGTTCTCTCCGCGTAATACTCAACCTTGTTTAAAGTTGACTGAAACCCCTTTACATCTCTCAAAGTTTGAACTTACAATTTTTAAACAGAAAATGTTAACTGGAACAAGAAATATTAAGTAAATGTTTAAAATATGCTGCCGAGTCAAAGAATAAACAGGCGCGTCAGAGTTAAAGTCCTCAGTAGGTGTGCGCTCTCACTTTTACTGCTGTTTAACTTCAATTTTAGATTATGTTCATAACCGAACTACGGTGATTAGAAATACATTTACCCAAAACGTTTGGTGTAATTATTAGCAGAACTGTTGTCAATTTTAAACAATACATCTAAATATTGATGCAGCATAAATAAAATTCTAACAAACTATTATTCTCATTTTGTTATCTGGTTGGTATTCTGTGTTAAAAGAGAAACAAAAAGCTGAGAGAAACATAAAAAACTGAAAGAAATGAGCTATTGTCATCTATATTGCCAGGGAGACTTGTAAATCTTTCCCCTGACAAGATGCGCTGTTCATTGGTATTGACTGGCTCAAGATTAAGGAGCTCAGCCAGCTACCAAATTTCACTTTTGAAACCAACTAAAGTGGATTCAAGCTTACATTCTTGTTCTAACACAAAAAAACCTGTCTCAATCACAAGTCTGCTGGAAGTTCAGTAAATTATTTTATACTTTCATATTAGAACCCATAAACACATAACAGTCTTAGCTTACTGTTCTCTGCTCGTTACCACAGTTGGTAACATGTTATTTAAGGTTTAGGCAAGATTTGTTATCAAAATGAGCAAGCTGGTGTTTTTAAAATTGAACAATTATCAGGTATTGCATTTAAAAACTGATATGCTTGATTGCATTTTAATTTTGACGACTAATATTTAATGCTGTCCAAAATTCATTCATTCATTTTTACAGTGTAACAACTGAGATCGGAGGCAGGTCGTGCACTTTCACAGAAAATAAAGGATGGATCAACAAAAGGGATTTGCATCAGTGTGGATTCAGAAGTGGCTACATTGTAAACAAAAGGACAGACTTGACTTCATTAACATAACTTACCGTTACTGTCAACCCTGATACGTCAATTATATTTTTCATATAAGAAATTATCTTCATCTAAGACATATTATCACTTTGGGTCTTCTAATAAAGTATCACAATCTGATGCTTGTCATTTTCAACTATTGTTATGTTATAATAAAAAAAGAGAGAATAATTGAACTATTAGAAATGCTTTAAATCACCTTGTGTGCAAGATTCAATACATGCATGCTTAAACAGCTCCGCAGAAGAAGTTCTGCTTGAGTACAACTCTAAGTAGGATGTTAGTACTCATGAGCAGTGTGTCCAAATGGGTAGCCCATACAAATGCAGCGCAGCGCTCTGCTGCAGCCTCTGGCGACTGGTGATAAGACTCGAGGGGGCTGACTTTCACTCTGAACCCTCCGAGTGTCGTAGCTATACTGCTCACGGGGAAAAGCTCGGTGACCATTTTGATTAAGGGATAATAAACCCATTTATAGAGGGCTTGCAGGTGATGCAACTTGGCGGAGAGAAGATAAAAGAAGAGGGTTGCTTCTAAGCCCTTATTTCTGGGTACCACAAAATATCATTACAAACTGCAGCAAAGAGAGAGCAACTTTTTTCTTTTCTCCTCACAGAAAACTTGCAGTTGCTGCTTGGAGTAAAACATGAGCATGATGTGTTCTGACCAGTGATTAGATGAAGAGTGGCAGAGTTATTATTAATGTATTAATATCATATAATCTGGGACTCTGCTGTGAAGAGTTAGCAGACAGTTTTAACCTCAACTGACTTTCATCATCAGAGTGAAATCTACGAGACCACAGGGAGCAGTTTGGATCTCATAAAGTCTCAGCTTCCCATGACTCCAAAGCGAAACCATAATCAGCTTCCATTTGCCAAGAACAAGTGATATTCTCATTTTAGGAATCTGAATTATGTGACAGGTAACCTTTATGATCTAAAAATTGTCATCCATCAAAAGTCTGTGTGACAGTGATGTGAACCTGGTGCTGCACAGATGTTTCTAAATTAAGCACGAATTGATACAACGTGATTCAGAACTTCAACCACCGTGATTATTAAAATAGCTTTTAACATTTCCATCCATATTTTACACATAAAGTTCGCTCTGTTTCTTGTTGAAGTTAAAGAAAACGTTTTCGTTTCTTCCCCAGTCGCAACTAGTTCTTGAGACATTTTGTCTGATCTTTGAGAAATTCATGAATTTGTTGCTCTCAGCTTTGCAACAATAAATCATTATTTTTTTGTCGCAGCAAATGACAGCCATACTGAGTTTTTAAGACCGAAAGCAATTTGTGTATCTGTTAAAAATTAAATAATGAATGAAACAGTTTGGATACACAACATGAAACTCTCACAATTCTTTTCATAAAGTTAAAATTACCTTTTTTTATTGCTTTTGCAAATAAAATACATTTTTATAAATAAACACTAGCTTTTAATCTGCAACCATTGTAAAATAAAATAACAGAATAAAAAATATTTTCTAATTATAAAATGGTTCTAATGCCAAAAATACATTCAAAAAATGCTTGTGCAGGTTTCTTGATTTTGATCAGATTTGTTCCAGACTCATTAAAGAAATGTGATACAGCTCTTTTGTTAAATGCCAGCGCTTCAAAGTGGAGCCCAAATTAACAGCTTTTATTGACTAAAACTCGTGGTATTATCGCAGTGTTTACAAGGTATTTGAATCTTGTCATTTTGTCAGTATTTCCATTTTCTCGTTAGTACCAAACTGAGGTGAGAGCAACGACAGCCGTGAGCGCTGGCCTGTTGCTGCTGCAAGTGACTCTGTTGCAAATTGGTCACAGATCCATACCTGCAATGCTTTGAGAGGTTTTCTCCTGCATTTTATCTGATTTATGGTGACTGCGAGAAGCTGTTGCACCACTTGCTCCATTGTTTAGTCAAGTGTATTTGTTCAAATTAAATGATAGAGAAAAAGCAGTATTTACTTACAAATGATAAAAAAGCATTATATTAGCTGTTGTTGCTGCTTGTTTTTCCCTACTCCTTCTTTTAATTAGTATAAATGCTCAACTAGGAGTTGGAATCAGGAGTCTATTTTATTTATTTATTTGGGTCAAACACTGAAAAGTTTGCAAATCATTGCAAATCATTGTGCTAATGGACTACTAATGGGTATTCATACATGAAGGAGGGTCAATGTAGTGTTAACGGGATCTCTGTTGCCCCTGAAAAGCCACACTTTATATCAATAAGTAACTGATGTATGGTGACTTTTTGACAACTGCTAAGGAGCTGTGCATCAGCTGTGCTGTATCAGTGCAGCACTTAAAGGTGCATGTGACAAGCGAGAGCGAGAAAGAGGGCGTGCATGTGTGAGTGTGCTGCTGCATTAGTTTAACTCTCAGATATTAGGCTCCGTCATGTTTGGTAAATAGCCATTTATCACGCAAACCTCTCACTGCGATGGTACCCACAAGATCCAATCCATTAGCCATACATTAAATGTCCACCCAGCGTGCGATCATCTGTTGTGTGTGCACGTGTGTCTCATAATTTATTATCACACTTAAGGAGTTGTGACACAGAGATGGTGTTTGCTAGAGGAGGGAAGTTGCACGGAGAGTCGGGTTGCTTCATATTTTGAATTGCAATCCAATTTCCTTCACATTATAGTGAAGAGAGGGCAGGAGTCTGTGTGAGTGGCTCTGCTTTCCTGGACCCAGAATGATTCTCATGGGGTGTGTGCATCTGTGTAACAATGCAGAAGATTGATGGATGATAGGGTGGAGTGATAATGACTCTCCACAGACACAGAATCCTTGAATCTCACTGAGTTTTCTTTCCTATTCTTCTCACTTTGATATACTCAGTTTATCCTGCTCTAGACTTTTCACCTGCAAGTCTGGAGCAGCGTTAGAATGATGTAAAGAGCAAGAGGTCACCACGGTTCCACAGGCTATGTACAGAAGATGAACAAAATCTGAGTGTAAGAAGGGAAGCCTTTGGCAGAAAGGGAAATTCCTCTGTGGTACTCAGAAATATGTCACTTTTATTGCCTAGTAAGCATTTTCTGATGTTTTATGATTGCTCTTAAAAGTTTGAAGTCATTCTCTGTAAAGTAAAATAATCATTTATTTGATTATGATAATCAGAAAAGGTCATTTTAGATACCAAAAAGCCATAAACATATTTTAAAGTCACATGCACATGGTTCCAAACTAAAAGCTAAAGGTATTTACAAAAGCAAAGACAGAAAAGCAAATCGTTGTTAGTAGTAAGAAAACGCTACATTTACACTCTGTGTAAAATGTGGTAAAATTGGAGATCTATTTTTAAATTAAAAATGACAAGTAGAGTTTCTTTCATTTTATGAGCCTTTGATTTAATTCATATATATAAATACGAGTTATATATGAATTATTGTGCCTTGTATTCATTTATTGTAAAGCACTTTAGTTAATGCAAAGCATTGTTGAAAGGTGCTAAATAAAGACTGTTATAAGTTTATTATAGGAGTAAAAGTAAATATCCTTATTTCCTGTATTTAGCTGTTAAATAATCCACTAATCTTACAGAGTTCATTATTATGCCTCATAGAATAAAACATGGGATCCACTTTTCCTTAGCTGTATTTTCCTTATCTTTATACAACACGTAAAAAAGTCAACCAACAGCTTGTAAAACAAATCAAGAGCTAGACCTGCATTCTCAGTGGTGATAGCAGGGATCAATTTTTACGAACTGCCTTCAGAGCTTTCAGCAAGTGGGTTTCCACACACACTAAGACACGCACGCACGCACGCACGCACGCACGCGCACACACACACACACACACACACACTTTCTTTAACAGTTGATTAACATAATGCATCATCCAGCACTTTCCACTAACATCAGCCATCCCAAAAAGTCTGTCCCTAATGAAGATAATGAAAACTATTTTTCCATTTTTTTTAATCCCCTGTTTCAAAATGCCTTAAAATTTTAAACTCCTTAAGTCTTAATTAGCTTAGGTGCCAAAAAAAGAAAACATCTCCAACTGTTTGTTTGTGATTATTAATTTAATCTACTAGGTCATTCTTTGAACATTGTCTTCTGTGGGACAGAATCATTTCCCTTTGTTGGAGAATTTGGGTCTTGCACAAGTAAGCTTAATAATACATCAAAAGAGAGAAGTATGAATTACATAAAGAACTTAAATTCTGCATTTAATGTTTGCAAATATTTGTGTAGTGTAGCTCAGACCTAATAAATGTTGCTCTTTTGCATGATTCCTAGCCTCTTTTACACCTGTTTAAATAAGAAATTTAGATTTTTGAACTGATGAAGGCTGGGTTATGAATAAGGGAAAAGAATGCAAGAATTATCTACAACTTTCATGTAAGTAGGGAAACACCTTATCAGATTTGCAGAACTGTATGCCCAAAGTCAGGATCTCACTTTTTGCACAATTCTACACAGGAGATTTTGCAGAGCAACCTGTGAATAAAGTGATACAAATATAATATTTTAGTGTGTAAGTTTTGCAAATATATTTCATTTTGCAAACAATACGCAGAGCTATGCTAATTGTTGAAAGTGCCTGACAATATTTTCAGTTGTACCTGTAATTCTAAGCAATTCCAAGAAAAACTTTATTACTTTGACTAAAACAGCTTGAAAAATAAAATAAATCACTGATTTAAAATATCTTACAAGTAAATGTATTAGAAAATAATTGTTGCAGACTAATTTACACTGAGATTATTGAAATATGATGGCATAAAATTCATTTAAGTCTTATGATGGAGTAGTTAAGAGTAAACCAAAAAGTATTATCTCCCTACCATGGATATTCATTGGCATACATCTCTACACTGGAAATGTGATTTTGCCCTTTTAAAGACAACATAAAAGGTTGTTGGTTGGGCTGGTTTTCTAGGAGAGGCCCTAGAAAACGACACTGGATCAAAGTAAAGGTTTCTGCTGTGCCTTTGGCAAGATCTGATCAACAGAAGAAAATTACAATACTGGCTTTTAAATTTAAGCCATAGAGGTTACAAAGCATTGAAAAACAATTAGTTCCTTAACTGAAGTATAATCAATCAACACATTAGAAATATTTTGAATTAAATCTCTGTCTCCATAAAGGTAGAGCTCAAATTCACACAAGAAAAACAACCATGCAGACACACATGCCTAACAGAGCTTGATGAACTGAAATGGGCTATCTTTGGTTTTAAAAATGTTGCACATATATCAAATATGATTGAAAAGAAATTTGCCTTTGGAATTTGACCCCTGAAATTAGGTTTCTGTCCCTTTAAGAAGCTTGTCCTCTTTGTGACTCTCCGACTTCAACACATCATTGCGACATTTCTCCATTAATAGTTTAGGAACATTCTTGGGAGCATTAGTCTGTTTGATCAGCTCAGCAGATGCACAGCTCCACCAGGCGTTTGCTTTCTGCTGCTGCCACTAGTCTGAAGGAGCTGAGCAAGCTACATGAAGGCGAATAAAAATTCCCATCCTTCATCCAATTAAACCAGGTCCTCGATGCATCCTGTTGTGAAAATGACCTATTTTTTTGTTTGTTTGTTTAATACCCCAAATAAGCAGCTTTGCTGGACTGATAAATGGCGGACAGGTTGAGAACATCTGTCTGTTCCTGTTGATGCGACAGAGGCAATAAAGTCTTGGTCCCCCTGCAGTAATATTAGTTTACATCAATTTGGACTGACATAAGTCAAGTTATGGTTATTGTAACACCTCTCCATGGCCCAGCTGATGCCCAGCTCTTTGCTCGCCATCTCCAGTGATCTGCAGGCAATTTTAAGTCACCCAAGGGATACTCTCTGTCCCCTGTGGGATGACTAGCACTAATCAATTGAGCAGCTTGAGCTGACAAACAGAGGCAGACAAAGAAGGGAAAGATGTGGCAAAACGGATGTTATTCTGTCATTCTCTGTTGTTGTGCTGTTGGATTCAATTTCCTATTTCTCTTGTGAGTTACAGCCCTCCTCTGTCTCATTTCTATTTTTATTGACAGGTGACCTGAAACTGATTGCCAAGGAGGAGGACGGGAGAACAAATGGAAGGACAGCAGAGAGAAAGTGAATAAGAAAGAGACCAGAAGCAGGACCAGGAGGTTTCCAGTCTCTTTCAATAAAGGGCTTTGACTTAAAGAGCAGACAGTGGGCATTACCAGAATAAAAAAGGTAGGCTTTAGACACATTTTAGTCATGAGGACATTATTCTAAAGGCAGAAAAAGTTAATATCCCAACTTTTTTCCCTTAAAACCTTCAGTTACTACCAGATCTTTTGTGATGGAGAAGACATACTCCCTAACTGCCCACTACGATGAGTTCCAGGAAATCAAATATGGCGGTCGCTACAGCAGCGACATCCTCAGCAATGGCATGACCCTTCACCTGGGGGGCAGCCTGGACCGCCATGTGGTCCGAGGGAGGGGCAACACCTGGTCAAACAGCCGAAACAAAGACCTGAGCAGCAGCAGCAGCGGGGGCCTTCCTCGCTGGAGTAGGAGGGAGAACTGCCTCCTGTCTGCGTTGGTCTTTGCTGCAGGCATGTGCCTCATCCTGGGGAGCATGCTGGCTCTCAAGTACATTTCACTTGACGACGCGGACTGCAGGCAGGACTGCCAACACAAACGCTCCCTTATGCGGGCGACTCGCTTCGTTCAGGCCAATATTGACATAACCATACAGCCTTGCCAGGACTTCTATTCCTTTGCCTGTGGAGGCTGGCTGAGGCGCCACGGTATCCCCGAAGACAAGCTCAGCTATGGCATCATCACAGCTATCGGCGAGCAAAACGAGGAGAAGCTGCAGCAGCTCCTTCTGGAGCCGGTTCAGAGACATGGGCCAGACTCCGCAGAGCGGAAGGTCAAGGAGTTTTATCGGTCCTGCATCAACATCAAGGATATTGACAAACTGGGGTCAAAACCCATGACAGAGGTGCTAGACAGCTGTGGAGGATGGGACCTGGAGGGAGCTCCATCGGGCCCTGCTGGGTGGGAGAGGGAGGACGCCCCCCAGAGGCCGGATTTTAATGAGCTGCTCTACAGGACGCAGGGGGTTTTTAGCACTGCCGTCTTCTTTTCCCTCACCGTCAATGTGGACGATAAAAACTCCTCCAGGAACGCCATCAGGGTGAGCTCAGAAAACTAATTAGGGTTTATAAATGGCTTATCTGTATTTGTCTGCTCTTGTCTTTTTATTGGCTCTTTAGAAACTTTAATAGCATAATCATCTACCTTATCAAGTCCTGCTGTCTTGAGAAAGCTCTGTTTAAAATGCATAATGTCATTTTTTTTGGCGAGGAAGGGAAAAGTTTACAAGTTTTATGGATCTCAGAATGTGACCTCTGTTCAGTGTAAGATTATCCAGTTCAGTCAGCATGATTACATTTTGATCCAGGGGTCGTAGGTAAAGTCCAGATCTCTTTTATAAAAATTGTGAAATCACCAATTAGCTTAGAATCAACAGCTAATTCTGATAAAAAATGTTAAACTCACAATTTCACGTCATGTTAATTGCAAATTCCCACACCACACGCTCATCGGGTTGTGTGTGTGTATAGAGAGCATGTCTGGGTAATGTTAGCCTAGAGCAGAGGTTCCCAAACTGTGGGGCGTGCCCCCTACAGGGGGCGCCGTGTCATTGCAGGGGGGGCGCGGGAAGCCGTCTGGATGAAAAAAACAAAAACATGACCACTGTATGCGCTGGATTTTTACCTTAGAATGGCCAACTCCCTGTTATTCCTATGTCAATTTGATACAGTAGAGGTTTCCATCCACACTTCCCATATTTGTGTCCTCTGTCACTTTTATCAGCAGTTAAAACAGTTTAGTCCGTTGTTAACATGTTGTAACCTGTTTTTCCGAGCCGCCTTTAAACGCAACATGAGCGCTACTCGCGCTGGGTTTACACCTGTGAAGGAGACCTGCTGCTGCTGTGCGGAGCTACGTAGGTTTGTGTTAGAATCACGGCAGCAAACCAGCAAAACGCAAATAACTTTTCACAGTTTTTCCCTCCAAACTAACCGACTGAGTTGAGTGAAGCTGTTGGATGCAGGTAATGTTAGCTAAAAGGTGACTAGCTAATATCAATACAGCACCTGAAGCCTAGCAAGTACCTTGTAGGCTACAGATGTTGGTGTCTATTTTCAGCTATGTACATTCATTTTGGCCCCAAAAATGTCGCCACCCCCTCCTCCACACGTGTCGTTTCAACCAGACAGCCATTTGTAATCCATAGGAGGGGGGCGCAGAAAATGTTTGGAAACCACTGGGGGGGCGCAGAAGAAAAAGTTTGGAAACCACTGGCCTAGAGGAACAGCCCTTTGAGCCAGTAAGACTAAAAATGTGTGATGTAAGGTCAGCATATTCGCCAGTTATTAAATTAGTCAACAAAACAATGCAGTTTAAGAAGTAATTCCTTTCTTAACTCAAGATAAATGTCTCAAACAATAAAAACAGGCTCGGGTAGTCGTATCTGGGCTCATTGTCATAGCTTATGCTAATTTTCGCCTTACTAAATCAGCTTGACACCACTTCAACTTTGACATACATCACTTTGTAGAAAAATGGTGTTTTATTAACATGAAACTTCGTTCAATGAGACTTACACCCCTGGTGATGTGTAATTTTGATCCAGTCACATTTTGAATACGTTATAATGAGCGATTATTAAATCTCAGAGTTCATAGGCAAATGAATTGGAGTGGGAAAACTGAAGGGTTAAATTAACCTGAAAATAACACAACAACCAAAATCCACAAATCATGTTTTCCACAATAAACTGCAAAGTCTTTATCTTGGCTGATGTGTGAAAATAAGAGTTGGTTAACTGTGTGAATTATTAATTAAATGTTATGAATAATTCTGACATTAGGCATTCAGTGTGTTGAATGACAAGTTGGCGTTACAGCTAAGCTTTCAGTCATTGACTAGATCTGAATGTGCATCCATGGTGTACATTACAGGGAGACATAGAGGAAAACATACTTAAATTTACATCAAATTGAATTCTTAACTTTTTATTTTTCCGTGCTTTTGCAGATTGATCAAGAGGGACTGACTCTGCCAGAGCGAAGCCTCTACCTCGGTCAGGATGAGGATAGTGTGAAGGTGAACAAAGTTCAGTGGTCTTGCCTCTTTTTTATGCCATCCCTGTCATCTTTTCCCCTCATTTTAATCCCTTCATTTCACCTATTTTAGTCCCTTAGTTTGCTCAAATTACTCATTCACAGTGCCTCTCAAAAGTATTCATTTGAAACATCAACATTTTTACATTTTGTCTCTTCACACACACAAACTTCAATGCATTTTACTGCTTTTCAGTGACAGACTAACATAATTGCATAATTACAACATGGAAGAAAAAATGTCCCATTGTTTAAAAATCTGAAAAGCTTGACTTACATATGTTTTATCCTCCTTTATTCTGATATATTTTTAGAAAATGAGAAGCAACCAACACAAACATTATCTTCTGGTTTGTGTCACTTCACATCTAAGGGTGTTCTCACACCTGGTAGTCCAGTTGACTTGGTTCGATTGGGAACCAAAATTGCAACATTTGTTAAATTTTCAGCTGGCAAAGTTTGCTTTCACACTGCACCTTGAAATTAATCTCTGAAGAAGGCATGAGTCCAACTTCCTTTTTTAAGAAATGTAAATAAAACTGGAGTGGAATTAGATTTTAGCGTTTGTAGGATTTCTCTTTTATCTTTGGTAAAAGGCCACAAGCCATTTCTCATGCCAGCACTACACATCTGCATTTGTTTTGGTTGTTTTTACCTAGAATTTGCAGCACTACAAATCCTATTTGCTTGCCATTCATATTATGCATTTCAACTGTACCAGAGTTCCCTTCAACCAAACCAAGACTTTGGTTTCTAAGAGGACCAGAGTTTGCTTTCACACTTCCCCGACCGAATCAGACTTTCTAGGCAAACAACCAGAGTTTGATTTAAGCAGGCTAAACAGGGCTGGAGTGAACTAATGACAGATAAAGGTTGGGATGTTCAAGAAAGACATGCAGGGAGACTATGTCCACTTCCTGACATCGCAGGAACAGGTTCAGGTAAAGTAGGATGTTTGTTGACTTTAAGCTCTTTGTAAGAATCCTGAATTGTTGTGATAGCCTCAGTGTTGGATAACAGCTCATCTTCATTCAGAACCAATTTTGTATCGCAGATGTCAATAGCTTCTCAAAGGGAAGTTATACAGCACAATAAATTGGTAAATGCTTTAAGCAGGGAGTGAAAAAGAGTAAAATAAAAATAATCACACTGCTCTTGGCGTCTGTCTGCTTTATTCAAACCAACATGGAGGGCTCTTCCACTGCATCTGCCTTGTGCACAAGTTGCATAGTCACAAATCTCCCAGAACCCCCAGCGTTCATACCGAGTGGGTCGTGTTTATGCTAGAGCCTGTCTGCTTTATGTGAGTGCAGGATCCTCCCCCAGTCCTGTCCTTTCTTTGGCTGACAGAGATCTCTTGGTTTGCTTCAAGGAATCATTACCTACTGTGGCAGCTTAAAACTCAACAGCTCAGTTCATCTCTCTACATCTTGTCAAGTCCTGAATTCCTTCCTAACTCTCCTATCACCCGGTATCCTGCACACACATTTCCGTCTGGTAAAAACCACTGCCTTAATTCAAAGCAACCACATAACATAATTATGAACAAATAACATAAACATTCAGGTTGGGGACGCATCAAATCCAACTTATGAGTAGGAGAAGGAGCGCCATTGTTGCAGGTGATTCTACAAAGTGTTGAGTTGGGCAGCTGACTATAAATACATAAAAGTCTTATTATATATAGGAGAAGTTTTTTTAAACAAAAATAAACAGTGAGTAATTTTTTTTCTCCACTTCAAAATTTAGCTGGCTTTAAACAACATTCCAAATAAATACAGAGAGGCTGGTGATCCCATTATAACAAATTGTGAAAAAAATGAGAGCTGCAGGAAAACTAAGAGTTCCTTCTCCACTCTTTCTTGACCTCCTGACCTCACCTGTAATATTTATCGCTGTTTTTGTAACTGGCCTTGATTGTTTTCCCTGCTGCCCCTCATTCAACCATTTCCCCCTAAATCCTCTCTGCCTTTACTCACCCCTCCATCTGGCCCACTTCACTCTCCCCTCGTCCTTCTTCATCAACCCACCTGTTTTCTTCAGCCACCCACAGTGCTTTTGTTATCCCTTCCACTTTGCCACATGTCACCATCGCCACCAGTCATTACTGGTGCTGTCGCCGTGGCACCTCCTGTCCGTCAGCGCTGATGTCACTGTATTTCCCAGATCCTGGCAGCGTACAAAGCCCTGATGGAGCGCCTGCTGAGCATGCTGGGCGCTCACAATGCCACACAGAAGTCCAAGGAGATTATAGAGCTGGAGACCCAACTGGCCAATGTGAGCTGAAAGAGCGCAGCCTTTTGCACATGTTCAATCATGCATGCTGGTGCTTGTGCATATGCATTGTTTAACCATGTGTTTCTTTCAACAGATAACTGTGTCGGAGTACGATGACCAAAGGAAAGACATCAGCACAATGTACAACCGAATCACCCTTAGGCAGCTGCAGCGCATCGCACCTAGCGTGAGCGCACCACACACACACGCACACATGCACGCACGCATGGAAACACACACACTCACACACACACACACACACACACACACACACAGACAAGGCATTTATATAACATACTGCAGGAAAAACGTATTTGTCTCCTGTTTTTCTTTTTTTTCCTTTTTTGTCATGCAACATTTTCAGATCAGCTTTGTTTTTTAATCACAGATAGCATGAGTAAATACGAAATGCAGTTCTCAAATGAGGATTTTATTAATTTCGAGAAAAAAAGCTACTCAAACTAACCAAGCCTTATGGTTTAAGGCACAATAGCCCTATTGGGTTATCGTCATCTGATATTTAAATTATAGTGTATATCTGAATAAACAATAAAACAAAAAGGTTTTTCAGATGGGGAATCATTTTTCACAGCACTGTACGCATACAGATGTTTTTGACAAAAACTTACGTAATGGATTAAAATTTGAGTTCCAGCAGAGCATTTTGGGCAGTGATGTTAGTGTGTGTGGCTAAGAAACAATGAAACAGTGAACACACAGAAAGAGAGACGCCTTAGAAGCTCTCAAAAGCTGAAGCAGGGAAGCAGATTGAGATGCAGATTGAAAGAAAATGTTCAAGAAACAGAGAAAAATGAGGACACATTGGGGGGTATTCACAGAAATGGAGAGAAGTAGGAGGAAAGGAACAGGAGGTAAAGGTTAGGAGAAAAACAGCGGGAGAGGAAGGAGGAGGAGTCTCTTGAGGTGTCTCTCCTTGCTTGGAAAGGATGGATGAAAGTTGACTTGGAAGAAATGGAAACTGGGCAAAAGATACAGAGCTGATCTTAAGAAGATCAGCAAACAACAGCTGCAATAAAAACTTTGCAAAGGCTTAACTCAAGTGTCAATAAAGGGGGTGTGAGAGAGCGTGACTGTTGTGTAGCAGATTGGATGATGTTTCTTAAAGGCAATTTGTCGCAGCAATTTATTCGGAATGAATTACTAGTTCCTCGCTGCTGCCTCATTAACTGGCCAGGTTGGTCTTCTCAGTAGCGAGTCTGCAGCAGACTGATACGCTAACTCTCCTGTGTATTGTATATGTATATTGTAAAACGGAGTTACATTAAAAGCAGTGTTGGGGGACACTTCAAAGGTGGCGAGTAATGGCTGTGAATGCTTTGAAAATAGGGGGAAGAGTTCAGGGTTTTTTTTCCCTCATCTTACAAAAGCTGAGTGACAGCTTGAGGCAGCAAGTAGAGCAAGAAGGGATAGTATTTTATGCTATTATAAAAAACTACATCGCTGTCGCTGGCATCTTTTAAAGAACAAAAATAATCTGGGAGAACACAATGATGCAAAAATATCCTGGAAGTAGAAAGCGGTCATGCCTGTTATGTTACATCTTTAAACAGAAAGGACTGGATAAAAAAATAAATAAAACCAAAGCTCTGATCAGTGGGAAAATGCCTGGTTAGCAGTAAAGGGGGCATTGTGGCAAAACATCGTTGACATTTTTACCTCACTTTGAACACATCGTGTTGAGGTTTTCTGAAGCAGAGCAGATTAAGATCAGCTGTTGATAATCACCAATCAGAATGTGGCCGATTTCTGTTTTTTGGAAAGCTTTGTTTTACAATACCAATTTTACATGATTCTGATTTATCAGCAACTGTCTTCTGACCACTTCAACCTCAGACGCTGTGAGCTTTCAAAGGTGCCATGCGCCGTTATTAATTATGCATATTAGGAGCAGAGTGGATGTAATGTTGCATATGCGGGAGCGCACTAGCTCCAAAATAGGGTTCAACCTTTTTAAAAACAAAAGCACAACAATTAACTTTCATTAGCTTCTCAGATGAGCAATTAGCACAGTTAGTAAGGATATTATGAAAACCCCAGACTCCATGTGCATGTGAAGAACCAGAATCTGCTTTGTTGTGTTTGAAGCTTTGAACAGGTTTTGAAATGCTGACATCACACAGACATAAAGTGTAAATATAATTTAGAGGAATTAAAATGTACAGCCACCACTTAATGACCAATTTGACCGCAATGTTTTACATGACTGTAAATAAATGCAGCCAGTAAGGTCTTTAATGAAAGTCGCTTTTTTTTTTTTAGGGAAAGTAAGACTTTTGGGTTTTCTTCCACAGCTTCACTGGAAGCGATTGTTGGACCGAATTTTCCACGACAACTTCTCTGAAGACGAAGAGATTGTAGTGCTTGCTACTGATTACATACAGAAAGTCTCTGACATCATCAAGAACACTTCAAAGAGGTGAGGAAAGTTAAAGAAGTCCTAAGTGTGGAGCCAGGGTGGGGGAGAGTACGATGATGGTAGGGAAGTGTATGGAAAAATTGATTTCATTAGACTCATTCAATTTAAAGTTGGGTTGTTTTGTTTGTGTGTGTGTGTGTGTGTGTGTGTGTGTGTGGGCTGCCTGTGGTTGAGGCCTGTCACTGGCGTTTGGAGCACAACAGCAGTCACCAGATGTATAGATTAACTTTTTAGTGCTGCTGTGCATGTATTTGTGTATATATTCGTGTTTGTGTGTGTTTGGAGAGAGTCACTGTTGGGTGAACTTCCAGTTCTACTGCAGCTGATTATTATTGATCTGCACCCACACCTTCCACACCTCCTGCAGTCCCAGACAGAGGCACATGAACAGACCCCCGTGCATGTACACACTTTCACCTCCTTCTTCTTCTTGACAGACTTCAGGGGAGGCCTTAGAGGGCTGCTGCACGTCAGGGTGTGTGTTTCAGCCAGTGACAGCTCGCCGATAGTCACTCTGCTCCACACATACACACAATGGCTCTCAGCCCCCATGCATGGCTGACTGGCTGCATGACTGGCGGGTGGATTTCTTGCTTGTCATTTCTGTCTGAGGCAGGATGCATGTCCGTGTAACAACATAACCGCTTTAGACATTTTGGTAATTTCATGAATGGCCGGTTCATGACGCTACCGTCTCATTTAGTCCTGCCATTCCTTCACCTCCTCTCAGTGATTCAACCATACCTCCAAATGTTTTATCCTGCAACTTCTGATTGATTTTATGCAAATCTGGGGCTGGATAACATATTGATTGCTTATACACAAGATATATAATCAATTTACCAGAAACATTTCCACTTAAAGTCATGGTATGAAATTGCAAATTGACAAAAGTCAGACTATGGCTGGAGATGACTGATGGCTTTTGTTGGTGGAAGCTAAACTAATCAGCTAATGCAGTAATAGATTACCTTATCAGAGTGATCAATGGAAAAAGTTCTTTGTTGAGCTGTGGGCTCTCAGTGGTTTTCTGAGGATGAAATACCCCAAACTGGTGCCAGGGATTGTTTGCTTGGTTTCTGTTCTTGCCCACTAATCAGTCGCATTTTCACACTCAGCAGTGCTTTAAAAATTAACATAAAATTCTGAAAACTCACCCAACAAGTCAAGGTTGTGAATTGTCTTACTGTCCAGTTCATTCTAATGTGATTGTTGCTTTAAAAAAAATGTGTGTTTTGGAATATGTTTTTGTAATTAAAGACAAAAACTGTATAGTTAGGACAAATAATTGTAAGAGCAGTCTGAGATTTAAAAATAAAAAGGATAATAGGCAAACTGTATCAAATATTTATGCTTTGTGAGTTAAGAATTGGACAATGGATAATGAAGTAAACAATATTAATTTTGAAGATTGCTGACACCAATTGCAGACATGTGTCTCTTACCTGACATGGGTTTTAAAAAGCGAGAACTGTCCCCTAAATCTTCCTGCTAAGGTGGCAGAGACACAGGTCACTGGACATTTAGCCGTTCTTCACCTGCACCAGGAACCATAACTCAGATTTCTGCAGTGATCATTCATCTGCACTTTGATACCTGGAATGAGCAGATCTATTTCAAAAAGGTCAGTGTGGTTATCATTGCGTTTTGAAATGTCAGCTGACTAATTTGCCTAATCTTTGCAGATAACAAAGACCAGCAGAAACCTTTGGTGTCTGAAAAGGTTTCCAAACGATTTTGTCACAATCAGCTTGAGTCTTTTGCTCACGATCAACTTCCTTCTTGCTAAACATATGAACTTGTAGGGAAATTAATAAATACAGATTAATATTCACTGTTAATAAAATGTGCTGTTTCACCAATATTTTTGCTTTGCTGTGTGTTTTGGATCTCTTTATGCTTTCTGAAGAAAGAATCTGATTGCTTCTTGTCCTTGACTATGTAACCTCTGAGCTCATCTGATCTGGTCCCTCTCTGGCCTCGTTTACACTGAGCTATAGTTTAGATCAGGCCTAACCTGTCCGAACCCAATCTGATCTGACTACTTAGCTTTAATTATAGATCCAAGCTCAAGGTAAACCAGGCATATTATATTAATTACAACAGTTTGTTTAGAGCATAACTTGAGTAAACAGTGTAACTTCTGGTGTTTTTAGCTTTTGTTTTACATCTTCCAACTCCATCTTGTCACTTGATGTAACTGCAGGGCGAGTCAAGTGCAAATTATCTGGGATGTGTGACTGATAGGAGCGGAGCAGGGCGGAGCTGTGTGCGCATTAATGTGCAGTGCACAGCACTCGCTATAGTCTAATGAACTTCTGCACTGTACTTACTTCACCTAATCACCTATTTAGACTGAAGTCAATTAACACGACATAAACACTGGTGTGTTTATGTTTGGTCTTCTCTTTGCTGGATTTTTATAGGTTTAAACTCTTCACTGAACTGGTTCTCAGTGAAACTGTAACATTTTTGTTGTGATCCAGTCGCTTGTTTGCACGTCTCCAGTGACCGGAGTCTCTGACAGCGGCACTTTTTGAAACCAGGACTTTTTGGGAACTCTCCCCATGGAGGGATGAAGTTCCCTGCAGGTGTGAAAGGGCACACAGGTGATGCAGATACTGAACAGACCTGTGAGGCAAAGCAGGATTGTCGCCAGATGCTAAAATAACAGCGCCAGATAGTGGCCTGGCATGACATTGGATTTAAGGGTTCTTAGTCTCATCTACAGTGATGTAGAGCCATGTAATTCTGGAACATTTCCCCAATCGACATCAGAAAATACCAGCAGTTTCCAGACGGCGTTCTTGTATAAACAAAGCCTCTGTCTCCCAAATCCCCTTATAGCTGGAGTTGTCTGTGAAACAGAGAGAGACAGCAGTGGAAAACATTGCTGTCTGAGCCCTTTTTAGGAAACTGAATGCCTTCTTGGAAATCAGAAGTTGTCCTCACCCCTGGGGCAGCTGGAGTAAAAGGTTCACCCTGCTAGGCTGAGCTGGAGAGCTTGAATGTCTCCATTTAAGTCAAATTTAATGGGGAAAGAAAATGGTGTTTTCACAGTAAAAATACACGAATTCGGGCTAAAAGCTCCATTTACTTTGCACAAATAATCTTGACGCAGGCAGTACACAATAGTCTGGAATAATCAAAATAAAGACGAAGCCTTTTCCTGCATAATAACAGCACTCTCATAAGAAGGCTGAGTAATTTCATCTGTGGATGACTTGAACATTGACTGTAAGTTCTGTGGAAGATGGCTGTCTTAATGACATCATGTGCACTTGACATACATTAGCTGCTCTGTTTCATCCTAATATGAGAATTTTCATTTCATGAGGCAACTAGCTGCTTCTTTAAATGCATCCTGGAAAGAAGTGCCTTTAAAAAGCAACATGAGTATTTGTCAGAAGCTTGTTTTTTAGTCTTGTTTTCAGAGATTTGTTTTTTTTTATATGGTTACACCAGCTTCTCCAGGCACATTTTCTTTAGAGCACAGTGGTTGCACGTAAAAGAAAAAAAAAAAATTCAGTAAGAAAGAAACTTATTTACAAATGTAATAAAGTTAGTCTGTTTGCACAGATTCTCTGTCAATCTTTTGTACCTGCTGTTTGCTTTAATTATGACTGCTCTAGTGCAGGCCAGCTGACAGCCTGGCCTGTTCCCAGGACAAGATAATCTTAAATGAACCCCATCCACTGTATTCTGCAATTTGTGGAAAATTAACTAATATTTACCATTTCAAGACGTGATTGACACTGCATTCTGTCTCCCTGTTTTTTTCTCGGGTAAACCAAGATATGTGCAAATACTGTCATACATAGAGATGTTACACAGAAATTACTCATTAATATTGCATAGAGGAAGAGTAGCGAATGCTGCAAGTCAGTGACTGGTTGCGGTCTACTGGGTTTCCTTGGAAACTTTTTAAGCTACTTTGAAGAATTAATTTAGCATACTGTACTATTTGATAACTAGAATCAATCTGACTGTATGACTGAATCGAAATTGGGGTTGTTTTTTTTGTTTGTTGTTGTTAAATGCTTTGAGAAAGCATTTGTTGTGAGCTGGTTTCATATAAAGAAACTGATTGATGAGGTATTTACCCTCCAAAAAACAGTTTTTGTTTTTTTCTAAGGCAAATTTGAATCTTGATGATGTGATTTCTACTTAATTTTCTTTTTCTTTAGTTTGCTCTCCTTTTTGTCAATTATGTGCATGTTATCTTAAAATTTAGTTGTTTTTTTGGTTGTTTTGCCCAGTTATTACAAGATAATCCACTTTGCTTAGTGCGGTACCATTCCTGCTTTCACATCCATTAGGCTTGTTTGGCTGCTCTAGGTCTGGTACCATGTTGTTTACCGATGCTGCCTCTCAGCTGTCCAACCATACATCCCTCTTGATGGCTTTTGTAATGAGTTCTTCTCTATATTTCAATCATCCCTCGCTACCTGTCATTTGTTTTCTCCACGAGTGTCTAACTGACGGTATGCTTTTTCCATTTTATCACTCAGTCAGCGTTTGGCAGAAATGGGTTCCGGTTTAGAGATACAAGCACTTTGTGCTCAAAGGATCATCATGCATCACCTTGGAAAACTTGACTCTCCCCAGCCTTAGTTGCATAAATTGATCACTGGTAAACTGCAGTGTGTTTGGTAGTTTTTTCCTCTCTTCCTGTGCCTGTCTGGTTGGTGAAACTCTACAGAAGCTTCAGTTGGTTCCTAGTTGAGGTTTGTTTCCTAGAGCAGAGTGCGAGCTTTGATTAAACTTGGCCATTTGGGAACATCAAGCTACAGTGGTGAAAGAAACATCGGCTGAACCAGAACTCTGTCAGTGTACACATTGTTCAATATGGTATGTAGCTCGCTTTGCCAAAACTTCTCACAGATATAAAATGCAAGTTGAAGGTACAGTCAGTTGTTAAAATATCAAAACCATGTCAAATTAATATTTAAAAATTCCCAAACTTCAGCACTAAGCATTATGAAGTGGCTGTATTGTATAATAACGCAGACATTGCTACCTTATACATTTCAATAAACCTAACCAAACCTCCAGTCATTTCTACTCTTTAAAAGTTTTGAATTTGAGAGTACAATTGAGTCAAATTAATTTCACAATTTGTAAAAACATGCACTGAATATGTTCCAAACCCTGCTTGTTGTTTACCCTTACTCATATTAGTTAATGTTGCTGTCCTGTGGTTTTAAGTGCCATTGTGTTCCTCCATGTCTTGTCAGGGTTGCCACGATGTTGCACTTTTACTTTCCCAGTATTAATAATTTACTCTAGTAGGACCTTACCCTCTTTCTGACTTCTCCTCAGTCCTCCTGACTCAAAGTTTTCTCCCCCTCTCTCTTATCCTCTTCAAACTTTTTCTCCAATCATCTGCTCTTCCCGTTGTGCCCATCTGTCTTTCTTCCTTCCAAACGTCTCTCGGCATCTGTCACAACTCTGTCTGATAAAATCGTTTTCCTTTCAGTTCTTTTTCATTTCCCAAGCAAACTCTCCTTTCACTCTATCTACGCTTCATCTCTGCCACTCCTGCAAATCTTCATTTTCTCTCTCAGCTTCTTGTAACAATTAATATTTTCTTACACCTCATCCCCGGTGAACTCCAGGACTGGTTTTTTTACCTGGTTCTGACTCCTAAAAGATAAACTGTTGGAATTTTAGACAGACTGGGAGAATAGAATTGGTATGTTTTTTTATATATATTTTGTCTTATTTGTGTTATTTAGGACCTTAAATAACAACCTAATTAAACAAACTCAATATCCTCACAACAAAAGTACTGTTTTCATTTTGTCTGTTTTTTTTTTCTTTTTATAAAACGTTAGAAAACTTCATAAGAGATGCATCCACGTTGCCTTCTTATTGCAACTATATGAGGAGTTTGTTCTTGAAAGTTTTGATTCCTTTAAATTAACATAGAGCAATGTTGAACATATGAAAGTTCGCAAAGATGGTTAGCATTGATCTTTTTTTTAATATGAGAAGGACAAGTCTGACATTTTGCTGCTGAGGGGAACCAGTGATAAAATGCAGCTTGTGCAAGTCAAACAAAGATACTCTAGAATAGATACTTCATTCACCTCTTAAATTGTTGCACTACATTATTAGTAAAAAACAATACATTCATCAGACTGCAGAGCACAGAGCCAATGTTTTATCAGATTGTTCCATTTCTTTCTCCCATTTGCTTTACTGATCCTGGAAAAATAAAACTCTTTGAGGAAGGTTTACTCAACATCTTGGTGCCAACACTGAAACTCCTAAACCTCAAATGTAGTGTCTTTCTTGCTCTTTCTTTAAAACATTTGTAACACTCCCCACTGAGCAGTACGGCATGGGTCGGTGTGGTCCAGTTTGCTGCCATTGTGAAAGCGACCCATACAACCAGTCCGTACCGCACCATTCCTGGGCCCCTGCCTGTTGTAGGACAACGGTACAGTACAATTAATGCAGCGCTACTTGGGTCACACAAAGTCTTTTGACTGGGGGACAGAAAAACTTCACTGCTTGACCCCACAGCTCCAGGGTCATGAGTGGATCACGTCACACTCTGCTTTAACCTCACCGCTCCAGTGAGAGTCTAACTGGCTGTGGAAATGCTTCCTTGAGGATGCGGACCATAAAGTAGTGTACTGAACCTCACTGACCCATGCTGTACTGCTCGGTGGAAGCGAGGCATCTCAGTGTTGCATTTTCTCTCTAAGCTGTTGTCCAGGTGAACAGCTGCACCTTTCCTCTTAACGGAGGGTATTATGTATTTTCCAGGCATATGGTACACAATGAAGTAACTATATTACCATCAGTTGTTATGAGAATGTTGTATGCATCAAAAATTACTTGAAAGAAATCTGATTTCACATCATAGCCTTATCTGATGCTTTATAAATGGACCTCTGTCTCTTTAAGGAGCTCCTACTCTTTCCAACACTACATCTTCAGTGCATTATCACAACAGAGCTTCTCCAATCTGTTCATTAATGCGGTTTATAACTGTTCTTGAGAGCTCAGCAGACGTGCAGTTTCACTAGATGGTCCCTAAATACTGCTGCCACTAGTCTGGAGGAGCCGAGTGTGGGGATCACATGACAGGGGTGCTGTGTGGGGTGAAAGTTCAACTGGAGACTGAAGCTCCAAGGAGTAGCTTTGTGGAAATATGCAGCTTTTTTCCACAAAGCGCTGCCAAGGATTTATGCAGCCCTGAATGGTTGTTAGGGGAGATTAAAGGATTTCTCAAACATGCATGGAGGAATCAAAACAACACTTAAGTATGTTTTTGAGGAAATAACATTGCAGCATGACTTAAAGCTTAAAAAAATTGATTTTTCATCATACCCGCCCTTTAAGATGAAAAGAAAACGGGGTTATGATCCTTCTTCTAATACGACAAGCTTGCTTTTTTTTCCACCTTCCAAGATGAGGTGATCGTATTTTCATTGTGACACAAAGCACTCCACTAGTTCGATACTCAGCAATGACAAAGCCCACAGCTCCAGGGTCATCAGTATGTTCAGTAAATGACCAGACTGTACGAGCTTTAATGATCCTCTGGAGCGAGGCATCGCCCTCTATGATGCACAACCTGTCCGTTTTGAACACAGAAGCCTTTCTGTCAAGTAGTGAATAAGGTGTAGAAGCATCCACCTGTATTTTCCGGCTAAATTGTGTCATAAGCACCGGGGAAATCAAAGAACATGATCCCCACAGTGCTCACTAAAGAAGGTGGATGATAGCATCTTGAAGAACTGCCCCATGGCAAAAAAGCAAACTGCGGTGCGTCCTGAGAGCAGCCGACTTGCTTTCCAAGGTGCAGAATTTGAACTGGGCCAGAACTCTTCATGGCTCAGCCGTGACGCACGCTTTATGCTGTGTCCTCATGGAACAATTGTCTCTCTTTGTCTCTGTCAGTGCCTGAGTTTGAGTTCTTGAAGTTAGCTGCTGTGAAGTCATCAGAATTAGGTCCCTTAATGCTTGGGTGACGGATGTCTTCTGAGCTGTTTTTAATTGATTCAATCACTCCCAGGACTCATTGATATTTTCAACAAACTCAGTGATATGACATCTTTCTACTACAGGTGACAAAATGCATTTTTGACAATAACCTCACAGAGATTCACTTCAGAATATCCTAACCAACCAGCATTTTCTGGGCTGCAATTTGTGTTGAACTAAAGCAGAAAATGACTAAAATAAGTGCAACACAGCATTTCTGACTTTCTTTCTTTAGATGTAGAAAACATCATAATTTTCATTTTGAAGCTCTTGGTTAAATGAAGATTATTTTAAATCTGAGTCTGTGGGGGATATGAATAATTTTAAACTGTAAATCCCGATGGATAGGGTTACTAAAACAGTATGTGACTATATTCTTAATTCATTACTTGTTGCATGTTCGCCTTTTGTTTCAGATCGCTTCCTGCCTTTTTTAAAGCTTTTTATCATCCTCTCCATCGCAAATTCTTAATTTTTCTCCCCCACTCCATCATCCTCATGCTTTCAGATTGATAAAATTCCTGTCATATAAGTCTACTGACAATAGCTGTAACCCCTTGATGTCTCCCCTTCATCCATCCATCACTTTTTCTCCTCTTCTTTCTCCCTCTCGTGTGTGTGTATATGTGTGTGTTGTTCCTCTCGCGGTTGTGAATGCAGCCAATCCATTAGTCAGATGAGCGGACCTCCAATGAGGGGGAAAGCGTAATGACAACACCAGCGCCTCCTCCACTTTCAGCTCCCTCCCTCGCCACTACCGTCTGTTCTCCCCGTCACTCGTGAGTGCGTGTGTATGCGAGTGTGAGGATCCAGCGTGTGTGTGGGTCTGTCTGTTTGGGCCTTGCAATCCGAAGCCTAGCAGGGGGAGTCTGTTCGCTGTGTGTTTACTTAGGTGAGTTTGAGTGCACTGTGTGAGTGTTCATGACTAATCCAGAGATGTAAAACAGCAGCAATTGAGGGTTCACTCCCTGCTGGGCCCATCAAGTATTTTCTGAGAAAGCTTTTCCCCAAACAGTAGATTTTATGTTGCGGTGGCTGTCAGCTGTCATAGTTGGATTCCCAGCAGGGCCTCCTGAGCTGGAAACACATGCCGTTCAGCTACCGTAAGGTATTATGTATAAAAGTCTTACTAAAAGCCTTTTTCTGTCTGCGTAGAGTTTGGGTGGACAGCCTGGGAATTAGCATATATCTCTAATTACTCTAATTTAACACTCGGAAAGATCAAACTCAGAAAGTTGCCCCCTAAATGTCCATCTAAAATGAAAGCGTAGCTGGACTGAAGTTTGGAATAGAGGAGACCCTCCCTCCTCCATTACCTGCATGGTCATTACCTGCAGTAATGTGTTAATGTAGTGCAAAGGGACAGTGTCTTTTCATCTCCTTAACTAGCTCCATTAAAACCCATTCAGCTAATGAGCCTTCACTCAGTTCTGTGGTAATTAAAGCCTATACTGCTTAAACTGTGCAGCTCTCTGACAGACACTTTCATTCCCCTCTGCTGTGGCTCCTTATTCTCTGAACAAAATCTGCTCTAAAACAGTTTCAGTTTGTGCACCATGCAAGATTTCTAGCAGCAAAAGAAGATGCAGTAAACGCGTCTTTTAAAATGATAGATTTTTGTAACGTAAAAAAGTAGGCTGATGAATAATTTCACAACTTTTTATACATTCAACTATTTTGAAAGAAATTATATTTACATATTAAAAAGCTTTAGACAATCGTTCTGCATAAATGTGCAAACTCCTAAATTGCTGGTGTCCAAAGATTTTGCACAGTAGGCCAAAATCTGAGAGCTTAGTTTTCAGGGTCATTTTTTTTCCCAATTAAGAGCAAAATAATTTTGTTGTTCTTTCCGTTTTACCTGCTCAGCAATAAATAAAACATAGAATATTTATCAAAAAAAAATATTAAATCTGAAAAAGAGACTTAAAATAAGATGAACACTTTAGAAAAAATGTCTAATGTTTTCTCTTTGTTTGGCCTAAAATATGTTTAGTCTATTCCCAGAGTCATGCAATCACCTAGTACTAGCGCAATGAACTTATAAATCTTGACGTGGTGAAGATAAGTAGCTGAAGGTAAAATTTAACATCAGATTTTGAACATGTCATGGTTTTTGGTGGCAGGACGGATGTTCTGAGTACTTTAGAAACTGTTTATCTACTTGGGTTGTCTAACATAACCACCTCTCAGGTTTACAGAGAATGACGATGTTGCTTGTGCGTCAGATTTACGGGTGTACCAGAAACACATAAATGCAAAGGTTCCACTTCGTACTTTTGTATGTACAAAAAAAAAGTGACTAATTGTGTTAAAATCTTTGACATGCTAAAATCTATGTAAGTAATGAATCAAAATGGATGCTTTAAGGTCCCGACCCTAAACCAAGTATGAATAATTTACACAAAACATGCTTACTTTGCTACTTTGTGCATGCATCATGAATTGTACCTGATTATTAAATAACAAGCCACAGAATTATTCTTTCACGTCTGCACGATAACGGTAGGCAACAGAAAGCCTGTTTCTTAGACAAACATCTAAGAAGAAGCACAACAAGTTTCAGATTTTTAAAAGCTGTTTTCAACTCTGTGGCTTTAATGGGGTGTATAGGTTATAAAATGGTCTGGAAAGTTACATCATCCAGCAGCAAAAGCACTTTAACTGTGTATTTTGACCAATCTTGATCTCAGAGAGAGAAACTGCATTAAGCTACAAAACGATTGAGTTTTTTATTTTACTGACACATACTGCAAAGCTTATGATGGAGAAATTTCAAACAGTTTTACCTCTTTATGATGAGCAGCTGTACTCATTAGCCCTGTTTGCATTGCTAACTCTAACATCACCCCCATATTTATATTCTAGACATCTACATCTTGTGTCAGTCTTCCTACAGACTGCCAAGTTTTTCTGATCCTGCACTCTTCATGGTACATCCACGAGAGAAATATTCTGCATTAGTTACCCTCATGCTTCCTCTGAAGCTCTGTGTTGCTGCTATGGAGCTCCAGTTGTCTGTAAGAGTCCCACACAACTTCCACTGCTCTCAATGTCTGCAACCAGCACAGGCTGTAAGAGACGCCTGTCTGGCGTTTTCTCCCTTTTAACACCAAAATATCTCCGAAGCACAAGAGAACTGAAGAGTTCTCTCCCTAATAGCACACCGTTTCCAAAATAGACTCTGGCCATAACAAGAACCTTTTAATCGTTTTGTAGAATCAATGAAATCCATCTACTCATATTTGAAGCATCAGTTGACATGCAATGCATGTAATGTATCCATATGTTTTATTGTTTTGGTGTGCAGAGTAAAATAACTCAAAATATGCCCTGCATCAACAACACAATCATGGCGCTGGGGTTGGTGAATTGGTCGGTGGCCTCAACTCACACTCAGTCTAAGATTGATGTCAGCATTGTCTCTGATAACAATATTGAATCCGACTGGCCGCGCTCCACAAGAAGCAGAATACAGGTTGCGTGTGAGCCACACAGAACATTTTCCCTTGCTTATGTCACATTTGCAACAAGTATTTCTTCCTTTCAATTTGGTGAGCCAGGCAGAAGTCTAACAAAGCAAACCTGAGAGCTCCACAGTTATTCTTGTTTTGCCACCTGCTGCATCATATGCTGCTATCTTACAACGATCCCAATGTGGCAGTCGCAAAGAACAGGAAAGGCCCACGAACACCAAGACAACTGCGTTCCTGTTTTACAGCCTTGAATAACAAACATCTATAAATTAAACAGTTTCGCGGGGTTGGTTTTAATCATAATTACCTCATTGTGGCGTGTCCCCAGACTGTCGTCACTTTTCTTCAGAGATGCTTCAAATAAAGCTGCTCGACCACCGGCCCCAGAAACGCATCGGATACATGTCTTAGTTTCACCATTATCATATAGATGACTTCCACATAAGTATGATGGCTTTACTTTACACACACACACACTCCTAAACCTACACCACTAGATATTCATACTGGGCATAGCAGCAGTAGAAAGAGCAAGTCAAACCAGTAACTGCGCTAATAAATATATTGTTATCAGCTCATTGTCCTCAGCTGTTACGAGAAGTCCAGTCATTTACTAAACCACCCACTTCTCTCCCTCCTCCCTCCTCTTTCTTTGCCTGTTAATTAAATTGTCCTCACAATTCTGCTGTTGGACCTCAGGGTGCTGTTGCCAAGGCACTTTTGACTTAACATCTGTCATGCATAAGCAAAATTATTCATAGAAACAGCAACAACAACAAAAAAAACAACAACATGCCTGAAGTTTAGCATGCAGCTTCACAGTAGGAGCAGGGGGCGTTTGTCCCTGCGAGGCAGATTGGATGCACGGACCCAGTGGGAGCACGAGGACACACCAGCGCTGCATCGTCTGGGGGGCAGAAGACGCAGCTTGAATACGTACATGAATGATCCATTTTCTCTTCCTCTGCTTGACATTTTCCTCAGCCCTCTGCTGCCTCGCTCCTGTTAGTCCGTCTGGATCGGAGGGAGCTCTTAACTGCTGGACCCCGCTGATTTCTCACTGTCCAGCAGTGCTTCTCTGACTCTGCACATGAGAGAAGTAGTAAGAGGTTTGCTCAAGATACAGAATCCTGACTCAAAAACACGTGAATTAAATAAGTAATTAAATTAAGCTACACCTTTTTTTAATTCCCGTATTTTCACAATTTATATGAAAAATAAGACAGGTATTGTAGTTGGCCAATGCTGTGAATTTAGCTGCAGATTTGTCAGTTTGGGCTTAAAGTAAACAAAAAAAAATATGCATCCTCAGGCAACACTCTGAAGCTTTTCACATTTATAAGAGGATTTATCAAAATTATTTGCATTTAATCTGCCACCAAATAGGATTACTAAGGTAATGACATTGCCTCAGTTGAATAAAACTAACCTGTCTCACAACAGCCTAATTGCAACTCAAGTTCCATAGCTTCAAGGAAAATGTTGATGTGTAGTTTTTCTATATACAAACCTTTAAGTTTGATTAACAACAGGAATGAAGCTAAATCCCTCAGCTCTTGATCTGCGATGCAGTGGTGGAGCAGCAGTACTGTAAAAGAGAGACTCATTAAGGATTGTCTGTAGGATAACATTGCTAAAATTAAAAATGAGTGATAGATGATTAACAAAGTCTGGATTTCAGAGGTATAATTCAGAAAAATCAGCATGACATTCCCTTGAAATAAAAATTTTGACTTTTGAAGATCTCATTTTCAATTGCTGTGCATAAAGTAGCACGGATAATTCCAAGTTTGCCTTTTTCCACATTTCAAAGTTTGTATATTTCATACTTTAAACTTTGTTTAATTTTGTAGCAACCATGAAGTATTTTCCAGCCCCTAGCAGTTTGTTGTTTTTTTTTTGCAGGATTTTCCTTCCAGCTTTCTTGTCCTGTTGAAGAAAATCATTTCAACAGCATAATGCTGCCATAATGGGCCTGGGGTGTTGAGGCTTCCAGGTTTTCTCCCACACATAGTATTTATCTGCGAGCTAAAAAGTCTGGTTTTGGAGGAATTTCGTCCACATGGTTTTCTCCATACATGACTTGCTGCAAAGTTTAATGGGGACTTCTTATGTCTTTCTTTCAACAATGCTTTTCTTCTTGCCACTCTTGCCTGATTTGTGAAGTGCACAACTAGATGTTGGTCTCACATGTCTTGCTAGGTTTGCTGTTTTGTTTTTATTTTTTAATGAACCAAGGCCTTCCAGATTTTCACAACTAGGGATATCAAACTCTGCTTTGAGCTTCTCCACAACTTTGTCTCTGACCTGTCAGGTGTGTTTCTTAGTTTTCTTGATGCTATTTGCTTAATAATGTTCTCTAAAAATACATCTGAAGTTTTTATACATCATTTGAGTCCCTTACCAATCAATAGAATAGGAGAGAAATATAATTTGTTGTCCAACAATTTATGTGCAACAGCAGCAGTTAAAGCAAATACTTAGACACAAACTGAACATAAAATGTAAAAAAAAAAAAAAAGAAAAGAAAAGAAAAAAACAGAATATGAAATAAAAATACTCTAGAGCAGTGTTTCTCAACCCTGGTCCTCACCGCCCCCCTGCTCTGCATGTTTTAGATGTGCCTCTATTCCAGAACAGCTGATTCAAATTATTGCATGATCATCAAGTGCTGCAGAAGCCTGTTAATCCCCCGGAGATGCAATTCAGATGTGTGGCAGAAGGGAAGCACCTAGAAACATGCAGGACAGGGGGGCGCTGAGGACCAGGGTTGAGAAACACTGCTCTAGAGTAAGGTCAAAATAAATTACATCAATACTGTGTAGTTCTAAAAAACATAGTGTACTCCAGTCCTAAAGAACATGCAACTGAGTTGGTTAATTTCAAAATGTGCAAAACATGCATGTCTGTAAAATATAAATAACTGCATCAGCAGAGATGTGCAGACACCAGCAGAAATGTTATTCATATTGAGTAGAGTTGTACACATACCAGCATGGATGTAAACACTTATTGAGTTTTGTTGCGAGCAGCGATGCATCAAATGGAGTGTAGCAGTGTCAAATAAAGCAAACCTGGACTATGAAGCATGGTGATGGTAAAAAGTCCATCCAGCCATTTTCTCCTTCCAGATAATCTGGTTCAAGGGTTATGAGAGATGGACATATTCCCCGAAGTCACTGGGTAGGAAATGATCGACATTTTGATCATGACATGTGTAGCTTACGATGTATGTCATGGGAAGTGGAAGTATTGTGTTAAAATAATGTTTCTCTTAATCCTTTATTTTTGGTTTATTTCAAAAAACCCTTGACAGAAGAAACGTTGTGGCAAAAGACGAATAATGTATCTATTTTCTCCTCTTCAGGGTTCTGCATAACTACATGCTGTGGCGCATTGTGGCAGCGCTAAGTGAGCACCTGTCCACCGCCTTCCGAAGCACCATCCACGAGTTTTCTCGAGAGATCGACGGCACCGAACAGCAGCTGGAGCTGGGCCGGCTCTGCCTCACTCAGGCCAACAAGCACTTCGGCATGGCTCTGGGGGCGCTGTTTGTCAAGAAGCACTTCTCTTTAGAGAGCAAAGTCAAGGTTGGAATATATGCAGACACACGCCTCTCCGTCTGATGGCTTTCATTTAATCCTTTTTTTTTTTAAATCACTTGTTTTCATGTGTCATAAAATACTCCACACTTTGGGTCACTTTTCTGACTAGAAAGACCATACACTTGGTTACACAAATGAAAGTTTTCAACAATTATTGTTCTAGAACCACTAAAATGTCCTTACTCTGCTGGCAGCTACTCTGGTTATTTTAAATTAATTTAAATTAATCTCTAAAAACACCTAAACCAACATATTAAAAGGACTTTGCATAGGTTCCAAGTTTGCTACAATCACTCTAACATTATCAGAAGGACCCAGTGTGTTTCCTGTGTTTCTAGGGCAGTTCTTACCAAGCTGCGGTAAATATCATTTTTCACAATTTAACAGTGAACAAAAACACAATCAGCTTTGACAGCAGAAAATAACAAAGACTTATAGAAACAAAGCTTTTGTCAAAACACATTCTAGCCTGCAGCTACGACAGCTCACACTGTGAAGTCTGAATACAAACATAACCATGCGCTCGCTTTCTGGTGAATAATAACTCTCTGTTTTACTTAGTGGTATTCCTGAATTCAAAATGTTCTGTAATAAAATGTCCACTCTGACCAGGTCCAGGTAAAACTGAAAGCATTTCTGAAATGGAAACATTTAAATACCTTTCAGCAGCCCACATCATACCCTCAGTTAGATTGTTTCTAATAGAAAACTAAATCTCTTTTGGCTAATGTAGAAAAACATAGAAAAACAGAAACATATTTTTGCTTCAGCAAAATTGTTATGAACATCTATTTTCATTCTCCTCCTTTTGGAGGTCATCATTGTATTATCTTTATTTGAGTCTGCAGAGACGGTGTCCAGCAGAGTATTTTGGCATGGCTCAATGGCTCTGATGGCCGAACTGGGATGTTGAAATCCCACCAGCACTAATCTCAGGCATCTACCCTGTCTAGTTTTGTTTGCTGCTTTTTTCCACTTTGCTCTCTGCCTTGGTCAGTCCCAAACATTTGACATTTACTACTGTTTCACCTGAGTACTCCTCCATGTTTTTTTTTTTTTTTTTTGTCTGTTGTCTGTTCTAGGTCATGGAGATATGGATCCCAACATGATTTCCAATCTCTATAACTCCATGTTCATTCTTTAAATCCCACCCTGTGTCTCCTTCGCCTCCTCCAATACAGCTACTCACATCATCACAGTAGTCTCTTATACAGCATTTCTGTTCTTCAATAACCTTTTAAATTTCTACCAAACTGAATTTTAAAGCATGAAGCATTTTGACTAAATAAGCCGTGGATGCTAATTAATTTTTCTGGATGGTATCTTAATTGAAAGTTAAATTCCTGAGCTCCTTACGTTCCAGTTAAGATCCTAATCAGATAACAAAACTAACTTTCAGAAGTGCTTCAAACTAATGAAGCCTTTTTGATTATTGCTAGGGATGAAAGCTTTTCATGATCAAGCATTTAGCAGCGGCTGCTTAACATCTCAAAACAACAATGGTTTTGAAGCTTGATGCGTGTAAATCTTGTGTTGTGTGGACGGGATGGAAAGGTTTGAGTGAACGAGCTGCATTTTTGTCACTGGCCATGCCAGCAGTGATTGATTCTTTGTTTAGCTTGCCTGTTGTTGTCATGACCACACAAGTAGCCGACCTCATTAAACATCACTCAGGTAGCCTACCTTAGGCCAGTGACATTGTGTGCAGCTTTCACTCATTTACAGATGCTGCTTACCTCAGCATGAACAAGAATTAATGAGCCTTCAGGAGCTGCAGCTGAACAACAGAAGGCTGCGCAAGACTGGCTTTCTTGCTAAGCTTGTTATGGTGATTGGCAAATGTAGAGACATCTCGTAGGAGTGGCATTTTAAAAAGCACACATCTAAATAGGTAAAGAAAGGTTAAACACAAAGCTACTTCACAGCATCTTTATCTTCAGAAGCAGAGATGCTAACACGTGTTAACATATTGTTTGTGCAGACACTCAGATTTTCTGGCAAAATTCATATTAGGCTCATTAAGTTGTGACCTGCTGATACAGACATTCTCTAATTTCTCTTTAAAAACTATTAGCAGATATGTTGAGTGGTCAGTCATTTGTTATATTTAAAGCACAAGCGATCTTGCACTGTAGAATAAAGAAATAAATTTTGCTCTTACATCAAAGACAAAATCAATACATTTTTGGATTGGAAATGTTTTTTAATGCAGTCAGTGTTCATACTATGGAAGTAAAAACAGCTCTGGATAAATTGAGAGATCATTGCACTGACCCCCATTGAAAACCTTGTGGTTTTTCCACCAAATATTAATTTCTGAATTCTTCCTGAGTTAAAATTAGTATTGTTGTTTCTATGTGAATATGATAATTTCAAATTTTCTGCAAATAAATACAACATTTTCAGAAACATGCTGTCAGTAGAATAATTTTAATTTTACTTAAACATATACCTATAAAAAGAAAAATCAGATAAACTGATCATTTTAAGTGGCCTCTTAATTTTTTCCAGAGCTGTGTGTGTCACCAGGATTTGAATAAAAAATGCCACTGAAATTTTAATGTTGTGTATTTGTACTTATTCAGATTCTGGTGACTCATATTTTCTTCCATATAAAAAATGCTTATTAGTAAGCTGAAATATTCCAACCAACTGTGAGACAGAAACAAAACTATTATTTTACCAATTCTGAAATCCACCATCAGCTCTAAATGCTTTCTGAACTTTATTTTTTATTTTTATTTATTTTTTTATTATTTTTTTTTTTTTTACAAATTTGTAGTGAATAATTAACATTATTCATCCTAACCAAAGGGAGAGCATTGCTGAAAGGATCAATCAGGGTGAATGGGCAAATGAGCTACTATTACAAACCTCCACTGTTACCCAGTTTGGACAATTATAACTTAGATTGAAATGCTTCCAGTAATGGGCTCTTGATATTATCCGCCCATTACAAGTAATCTTTTTACCACCTTTAACTTGAATAACTGCTTCTCATAGTTTTACATCAACGGGTCACTAATCCAGACAGATCAAGGTAAAAGTTGATTAAGTCCACTCACTGAAGAAAATAAAAACCAAAAATAACCTGAAACACATTTTAATTCTAAATTTATTCACATCCCCTGGTGATATGAAAAAATATGAAGAGTGTTAATGAGCATGTGTTGTTGATAAATTCAGATGAAAGTATTGGCTGGGAGTGAAACTGGGAGGTCCAATTACCCAACATCTTTACATTTGTTAATAAAACAAATAGCAGGAAAATGAGAGACGGTGATCTTGTGTTAATCCAGTGCTAATCTGTGCCTTTTATAAATATGGAGCCCTCTGTTTTAATTTGGGAGTATTAAACATGTCACAGAAAGCTTTAACTGTGTTTGGTCTCCAGGAGCCCACCTTCAATTCTTGATGAAACTGTATTTTTCTCTTCCTCAGGAAAGATGGTGTCTGATAGTTTTACTTTGTTTCGGACTCAGTGCTTCCGGTGCGTGCAATACAAACTAATAGAGCAAATCAAGTTTTTGTTTGACATTTTCCCATTGTCTCTCGCCCGAAACCTTCGCTGGAGATGAGCGCCAGCACTCCTCCCGACCCAACTAGGGACAAGGGTGTACAGAAAATGGATGGATGGATTTTCCCATTGTATTATATTTACCGAAGTTTGGCTTGCTTTAGTCGACTCATTTGATAGCAACGAGTTTTCTGAAAGCAGTCCATCTTACAGGTTCTGTAGCAAACAAAGCTCTGTATCAAGTACATGTTTCAAGGAAGTGGTTGGCCGGTGGACTGTTGCACTGACTTTTTTTTTTTTTCTCAGCAGAATGCATTATGCAGACAGGACCAAAAGGAAAAGGCCTGGTATTTATTTATTAATGTGATTGGGCCAGCCTGGTGTTATTAGGCTAGTGGTGATGGGTTGGTCAGACCATGTCTGCCCTAATAGCATTTCAGCCCACTGGGAAAATGCCCGATATGCCAGATGGCCAGTCTGCCATCAGTACAGTTGCCTTTAGTAGAGCAGTAGTAGGGGAGAAGGAAACTGGACCAGCTATAAGGACCTTAAATGATTTTCAATGATATATAGCCAAGAATGTTTATTTGTATGACTTCCTTCAGCCTATACTTCAATCCTATTGATGTCCCTGCTTCCTACTCTCCTACAAATGATTACTTTAATTATAAACTTACTGCTACTAACTAGCTCTATTTTCCCTCCAGGTACAGAAGCTGGTGGAGGACATAAAACATGCCCTGGATCTTCGGCTGCAGGAACTGGACTGGATGGATGAGGCCACCAAGGAGGCTGCCAGAGCAAAGGTTTGAATCCTAAACTGAACCTTGAAATCACAAACACGACTTCCTGTGAGATCCGATTAGTACTTGAAAAGGTTTTAATAACTTCTTTGTGATTCTTTTCTTTTGAACGAGTCTGACTGATTGCTTGGTAAGATAGAAATGTGATAGGATACATCAAGGGCTTGACATTGAGAAGTGAGGATTGCCTAATCCGGATCTCTCTGTGGTGCTGATTTCGGGTCTGCACTGCAAGATATCCTTTCTAATACTTTTACAATCTAAAGTTATAATCCTTTTACAGGGGCATGCTGAATATAAAGAGCTTCTCTGTAATCCTATTAGACTGGGTTTGCTTGATTAGTTGATGCGCACAAGAGAGCGGGTCAGAAACCAGGGACATATGTGGAATATTCAGTTGCTGCAAAGTGGATGTGGAATTTTGTTTGACCGATTTGTTTCTTTCTTTCTCCCATCTCGCAGCTCAAGCACATGATGGTGATGACGGGATACCCAGACTTCTTGCTCAAAGATGAACTCATTGATCAGGAATATGGGGTGAGTCATGGACCTCCTATTTCACTTTGGCCCATGCAGTCATCCAGTACCCACACATCATCCCTTCCAGTCATTCTTCCCTGCATCCAGCTCTGTCTCTTGAGCACTGGAAGGATTTATCTTCAGGTGGAACCGTCATGCATCATCGTGATTGAACTCAGTTAGAGAAAAATCCACCATCATTTACAGAATCGTGTTGGGACCATTTATAATAAAGAAGCAGTTACAAGGATTGTTGATTCAGACAGGTCCAAATAAAACTCTTGTCAAACAATATGCTTATAAAGGACGGCTGACAAATAACTCAAAAGAAATAAAGGATTTTCATTAAAATTCTGCATCAAAGTGGTAAACGTGAAAACTAGAATGAACAATGTCCTTGGGAGAGGCAAACTCAGAGTGATAGGACACAGCAGCTACTTAAATATTTACACACCTGGATATTTTCTGATTTTTCACATTGCATTTTAAGGTTTGCAGTTGTGAAAATCATTTTTGCAAGACAGTGGACATTTTCTCAGAGATATAACAATTTGACATGGGAACACCATCTAGGTTTCCACTCAAAATATTAGCTAGAAGCAACAGTAGTGACCAATTACAGCACAGGGTATACTCGCTCTGCATAAGTAGTATTAATTGTTGCTGTGAAAGTGTAGTTTCGAGTCAACAAATGTTGATTTGAATGTGTAGATGTAAATCAAGTATATAGAGATTGCAGAACTTTTCTGAAAGCTAATTATGCTATAGGAATTGGTCCTGATGATGGAGTATAATAGCAAAAAGCATGGAAGCTTGTGGAAACATTAGCTACAGAACAATTGCATACAATCTCAGCTGTTTTAGTGTAATTATGTTCATATTTTACCTTCAACTTGTTATGAATAACTCCAACCTGCAGTGTCACATCCGGCTAACTCTGCAAAATGCTTTGATTTTCAAATTAATATCATGAATCTAACTTTACCTATAAACATTGTACTTCTTCTTGAGAATTAGCTCTACTAATTTTATTAACGACACATCAACACAAATCCGCTAAAGTTTCCATCCATTGGGGAAGATATTATTAGGGGAGAGAAACCTGAGTTTCTGCTGTTACTTTTCTGAGTAGTTTCCTCTCCAAAAATCCTGCAGCATGTTTTTAAGTAAGTTTATGCAAATAGAGTTCCCTCATGGGACTCGATCACTATCATAGCCCTTCAATTCGACATCTACATTTCAATTTGTGAGTTGGTGTGCACTGCCTACAACATCTGCAACAGGTTTTGAAATGTCTAAGTAAAAAAAAAAAAAAAAAACTGCTTCACCTTATCAATCCTCTCCAATTTAAGCAGGTAGACCAAGCTTGGAGAGATGCCTGTCCAAAGTGAAGAGGCAGATTCACAGTGAGATAGTGTCTAGCCTTACTGTTTTTTTTTCCTTTTTTTCCCCAACATTCCTGCTGTGAGTTGTCATCAGTATTTATATTAGAATCAGTAAAGGGATCCAGATACTATTAGACAGGGTTTTAAAAAATTCCCAATCAAAGAAAAAAAAGAGGTAGCGTTTGATATCGCAGGGCTAGCATTGCTAGAAATGTGGAGTAGAAATTCTGTGAAATTTTTCCTGTGTGTTGCTAAGTTTATTTGTGAATAGTTTCTGATGAAGCAAAGTTATAAGTATCTTATATCGCAATTCAATTTTTTTATTTACCTAGCAAATAAGTGAAAATGCGAAAACGTGTCAGGGGCCACTGAAGTCGGCCAAAGTGATTTTTCTTTTTTTTTTTTTTTTTGTAATCTTAGTCTTTCTGATATTTGCTCTCTCTAATTTCCCCTCTCTTCCTCAATAAACTACAGACCATTTGACAAAAATCAAGTTTTCATTATGTTGTCTACATGTGTGTGCTTCTTCTGACTTCACCTGAAACTTTAAATGTTTACATTTGTGTCACTTGGTAACAGCAAAGAGTGTTGTAAAATGGATCACATGGTGCATTCAAAGACAAGAAAAAGATAAGATTTTTCTGTTTCCTACCGGATATTCATTGGTTAGAGCCGAAGAAGCTAAAAGTGGAAAGATTCTGGTTTATCGGTCGAGTTCAAAGTACTGCTTAGATCAGGAATCTGCTAACTACAATCCAAAGAGCCATGTTTGTCTTTAGTTCGGTTAAATAAAACTTGTTTAGCGCTGTAAATGTTACATGATGTTTTTAAGAGAGAAATTATGAATATGATTAAAATGTACTGTAGGAAATGTGTTGCCATTTTAAAAAAATAATATTTTACTTAAATGTATGGGTTTTATAATAATTAAAAGCATAAATTATTTGCAAAACAGAGGATGAAAACATTTTCTTCTATGGGAAATCTATACTAAAATCCCAGTTTCTAACTTAATGCAAAAAAAATAAATAAATAAAAATAGATCTAAGATGTTCTTTTAGTGTAATTATGCAGTGGAAATTCATTGCAATTATTCCAAGAAGAAACTGTTAAAATCTTCATTTATTTATTTATTTATTTTCTATATATAAACTTGTGCTCTTGCTTTGCAGTTTGATGTGAACAAGAAGACCTACTTCAAGAATATCCTCAACAGCATTAAGTTCAACATCAAACTGTCTGTCCGGAAAATACACGAAGAAGTCGACAAGACGGCGTGAGTGTCACCTTTTATTTCTGTGATTCCCAACATTATCCTGCATGTTTCAGACGCATCCCTTCCCCTGCTGCGTGACTCTCATGTGTCCAACATGCCTAACATGCGTTCCCAGAAATCTCTCTATTGCCATGTTTGCTGATGTACCTCTAAATTAAACACACAGATCCTAAATCATCATAAACAGCTGCAGAAAATCCATTTGACGTACTTATCTGTAGCAGCCAGGCAGCAGAAGAGTGCTGTGGGACATACGGTTCATTTTTCTAAAATACAGCCCTGCTCGGCTTGGATTGAGTGCATTTCTGTTATGACAACACATTACAGGCACATTAGTATTCCAGCATGCTTGACACAACGGTATCGTTAGCCCACACTCGCATACGCCCTCTTTATCACCAAAAAGTGGACGTTCTATCACTCACTAGGTTTTGTCGGTGTTAAATAAAGACAGAAATCGTCTGTCTTGTCGCTTCTCCACCATCTCTCCTCAGTCCATGCAGAGCCATCACTCCTTTAGCTGGAACAAGGGCATCTTAGTCTGTCGGAGTTAGTCATTTGGGGGATCTATGCCAATCGATTTTACTGGCTTTAAGTGGATTACCATAAAGGAACCATCCATGTTTTTGTATGCACAGAGGCACGTCAGCTGTGGAATGTTACAGAGTGGATATCCCAACAGGGGGTTTGGAGGGATAAAGGCAGCTGTGTTTGTGATTCTGTTTGGTGTGTTTGGAGTGGATAGAGTGTGAGGGGATCTTGTCTCTAAAACCTTTTTTGTCCAATTTTTTTTTTTCCTCAGGTGGCTTCTCCCCCCGCAGGCTCTTAATGCCTACTACCTGCCTAACAAGAATCAAATGGGTGAGTGCATGACTTTTCGTCGTTCACGGCCATACAAGTGCCAGATTCTGCCACAAACAAGCGCACACACACACAAGGGAACCCTTCCTGTGTTTAGTCACAGACAATTACTCCGTGTTGCTGTCTGTTTACAGCAAGTCAAACACAATGACTTCTGGAGGAACAAAACAACAAAACATGTAAATCTCCCCATACTGTAATCCCCCTCATTCCTCCCTTTCTACAACAGTTGGATGTTTAATGCACCCCTGAAGGAAAAACAAGCAGTATCACCTTCCTGAGCTTTAACAAATCTAGCCTAGCGCTATCACCCCTTCCTTCACTCTTCATCGTCTCCCAGGATCGGTCCGCCGTCTGTGTCTGCCTGAAGGATTCAATCTCTTCCAGGAAAATCAATGGCGTGCTCACAGATTGATGCTGGGGGACAGAAGGAGTTTGACAAACGCAGTCATCAGAGTCCACTGGAATATTTTTTTTCTAAGTAGATAAGCTCTTACTCCTCTCAAGTTATCCACATTTTTTTCATTTTCCTTCCTTGTGTTCACAGTTTTTACAAGTGTAGTCAAGTTTGATTTTAAGACTAAGGATTTCTGCTTTCTCAAAAGTTGTTGCTGTATCACAGATTTCTGCCTCTCAATGTGAACCTTTGCAGGGCGTTTTTGAAAAAATAACTTCCAGGTGTAGTACCAGAACGGTTTTGAAGATAGCTCTACTATAAGCTGCTGTAGCACCTTTTCTTATCTTGCCATGTATGCTGGCAGATTAAAACCTCTATATTTGAACATGAGAAAATGAAACGGATTTTGGGAAACACCAAGTTCTCATCTTTGAAGTAGTTACGTGGTTTTTAATGTACTCCTAGTTGGAATAGTCTGTGCATGTCTGGTTCAATGGTGTGGAATATATTTTGTTCAACTGAATCAGAAAGGCATATTTTACTTTTCCATATCTTAACCTTCTTGTTGTTTTTTATTTTTCAAAATTATGCATACTAAGCTGACCTTCTAAAAGTAAAATTCTAATGATTGATAAAAGTTACAGATAATCAGTCACTGAAATAAACCGAATGTAGCACCAACAATCACGTTCACTTTTGCATCACTAGGCAAAGTGAAAAAATATTTGGATTTCCATTATGTTACATGAAATATGTGTGTGAGAATGGTGGCTCGCATGTTTTGGACGTTTTTGATATTTAAAAAAATTCATGACGCCCTGAATTAGACGAAGATCAACTTATGTAAATAGCAGAGTTTAGAAGTTAATGCATTAGGAATGTTATTTACTAAGGCTATTCATTTTTCCTATGCCATTAAAATGTAAGGCGGATGTGCAATAGTATGACAATGTATTAGAAGTGTAAGCAAAACACATATGGCTTAAAGGCAACACAGAACTGCATCACATTAAATATACATTTTCTTTAATCCAAAAGATATTCATGGATAGATGGATTTCTTTAGTTTTGCTTTTTGGGAACATTAAAATAAACATCTCTTGTTAATTTTTGTATTCTTACCACCTCATTCATGTTCTGACCTGAGCAAATTATCCCCGTCTTCTTTTCATTATTGAGTGAGTAATTTCTAAACACTTGTAACTCTCTCATGTCACCTTTTTCTATCTGTCTCACAGTTTTTCCTGCTGGCATCCTGCAGCCCACCCTCTACAATCCTGAATTTCCACAGTGAGTATCCCCACTGCCTCTCCACAGAGAACCCACAGCCGCTCCGCAGCTGCAGCAGAGGTCGTTAAAACCCGCGTTAGTCTGGAAACCCTCTGCTTCTCCTGATGTCCCAGCACACCTGATTAAACCAATTTAACTACCCACCAAGAGCTCAATTACTGAACAAGCCACTGCTAATGGAACAGGTGTCATTGAAAGGTCGTCTCCTAAATTTAAGTCCGTCGAGTAATTTGACGGTGCATGAAAGAAGATCACTTCCCTGTCTGTCGCTGCCTGATCTAACGCTCTCACTTGAGTCTCGCTATCAGATGAGATTTTTCTAATAAAATGCTAAGGAATTACAGTAACAGAAATATTGGCTACAACAATTTGTAATGTTCAGAGGTTAACGTATCGTCATTATAAGCAGATAGCACAGAATAGAGTCGAATTATCGTCTATTTGTCACTCAGAGAGGACATTCAGGTGTGCAAGCAGCAAAGTGAAAGACAGACTAAAGAACACATACACATTTTAAATGAAGCAATCCTACAAAGACTGTACAGTAAGATCACACATGCAGTGTATGAAGGACTGTACAGAATAAAATAGCTGATGCAGCGTCTAAGAAATGTGCAGATGCACCAAGATCATCAGCGATGCTAAAATGGATGAGAAACTAGTGATTCTACTTTTACTGCAGCATAAACTGAGTGTGCTGACCAAGAAAGAAAACCCTGCTCCAAATGTAATACCTTTAAAGCTGCAGTAGGTAACTTTTATTTCAGAAAATTATGTTTTTTTAAAATATTTATGAATACTGTCAGTATGTCATGATGACAATATAATATAAGACATAAAATCTGAGAAAAAATCGACCCTTTTCTGCCTTCTTCATGTGATCCTATTGCCATCTCCAGAAATACAATCATGCTCATGTACACGCTGCTAAATATGTTAATGGTGGACGAACAACTCACCATTACAGTAAAACTGTTTATCTGCCATCACTGTTGGCCATGCTAACTAGCCCCATTAACGGCTGTAGCACAGCAGTGAGCAAAGGGCAGGGTGTGAGCAGTGCATACATGAGAATGACTGACAGCACTAAGACCCTCCTCCTGGTTCTGATTGGTTGTTCCTGACCAAGCAGTGCATTTCTACAGATGGCAGTAGGACCACAGGGAAGAAGCAGAGGAGTTTGACTTTTGTCTCCTATTCTACTGTTACAACATAGTGACAGTTTTAACAAATATGAAAAACAAAAACAAAACAAAAACATATTGTTTATAAAAGTTAACTACTTTAGCTTTAATTTTGACTGAAATTTACCGACACTATCTCACCTGTAGTTTTACAACTCTCCTGAACAACTAGATACTCACAAGCTTAAACTAATTAGACCTAGTGACTGGCGCATTCAGCTTTTCCTTACATTTTTATGTCTTCATTAGAGGTTATCACCACTACTTTTGCTAGTGGTAGCTATGCATGCGAATTGATTTTAATTAATGACCGAACCAACACACACACACACAGACACGTCACCGTAAAGTTATTACTGCAGTAGCCTCAACCTCCCATATAGACTCTCACACACACTCACACCTCTGCACTGATGTTGAGCATAATGAAGCTTCAAACAGCCTGTTAGTTTAGCAAGGGAGTCGGCCCAGTGTGAGGCAGCTTATCGACTAGCTGTCAGAAAGTCATTTTCAGATGTAGCCATGTGAATAGCCTTAAGTCTGCCCTCTCATCGCTCTCTGGATCTGCATGTACAACACACACACACACACACACACACACACACACACACACACACACCTCTCCCGCTCCACACAGGGTTCAGGGAGAGGGAGGGGCAGTGTGAGGCTTTTTGGGGAGGACATTGGAAACTTTTGGGAACTTACGTGATTTGTGCCATTTTTTTTTTTCTTTTTACCAATCAACAACTAGGGAAATTAAGATTTATGTTCCAAGTCCCTCTATGGATTTGTGCATTCCTTGTGAAACATATATTTGATCCTTTCTAATTAATGCAAGCATAAAAAGGTGGCATTGCTTTGATTTGTATTCAATACAAATCCAGAACACATGGATTCAAGCAAGGTCTCATTTGCTCAGTTTTTTAATCCTGCTTGGCTAAGCAGAATTTCCAATGAGGACAAGGGGACACAAGCAAAGAAAGCCAAGTAACTGACAGCAATGAGACACTTTAAATCGGTCAAATGGCTTCTTTTTTTGCCAGAAGCTTTAAAGAGGTCATGTAAATAGCATTAACTTTGAAAAATCAATAGGATATTAATTGTATGTTGGGGAAATGCCTGTTAGAGGGCAACGTTAAGAAAAGTGTAAGGAAAAAGTATAGCTATTAGTAAATATTGATAAATGTCTTACAGCATTATTTATCAATAAAATTATTCCCATTGCACCACCAGTCAGTTACATTAGATTAATTTGTCACAATAAGACACTTAAAGTGCTCAATACCAAGGTTATAACATCAGGGGGGTTTGAACTAGCAAATCTTACAAAATACAAACTTTTCAAAAACAACAATAGATTTTATTAAAAGAACAATTGAAATCATTGAAACACTTTATTTCTAAGTGCCGCTCTATTTACTAGATTTCTAATTGGAAATGTCATAAATATAATAATGTGGCAGTGTGTGTCTGTGTATGAGGGTGTGATGCAAGGACAACAAAACCATGTGATCACTCCGTTCTTCAAACAAGATGGCTGCTGGAACCATAGGAACGTCTGTGTGTTGGTTAAATAAGATCAGGACAAACTGAACTCATAATGTCAGACTCAAAATTTAAAAAAGTTAAATCTAACTCTCTGTAAAGTTCATCAACAGTTACCACTGTGAGCACAGCGGCTCGATTAAGTTTGAATCTCAGTAATTTTCCATTTTCCCATTCTGCTTCCAGATCCCTGAACTACGGAGGAATAGGAGCTATCATCGGCCATGAGCTGACACACGGTTATGATGACTGGGGTAAGAATGAAAACCTCTTTGTCCATATTTTATTGCATAAAACAAACGTTATTTTATTTATTTTTTGGCCATTTTTTTACTTTGCATCCTCACTGTGCTTCTTTATTATTTACTTATAACTTTTGATCCCAGTCAAAAATTACCATGACGCTCATTCGATATCTGCTATTCACCTAGCAATCAATTGAACAACATAAGCCTCTTAAGATGGTGCATTTTATGCTTGCAGTATAAAGGGGTTTAATCTACAAACAAACTAAGGGGAACTTGCAGTATAATTTGTTCTCCAAAATCTGGAGCAACAGCATGTCTGGCAGCTCTTTGACTGTGGAAAAAAGTTATAGATTATGCTGACTTCATGCTAATATTCAACATCCACCCTCACTTTTGCCCTTCATCTTAGTGATGCAATGGTTCATGTCCCTAGGGGGCCAGTACGATCGCTACGGCAACCTCAAACAGTGGTGGACTCAGGAGTCCTACAGAAAGTTCCAGAAAAAGGCCGAATGCATCGTCAAGCTCTACGATAACTTCACTGTATATAACCAGAAGGTGGGTTTTAATCCATACAACACAAGTAACACTGACTGAAAATGCATTTGATTTTATTTTATAATACAGTTGATATTTGTGCATATCTCACTGAGATATAGTGATTCTATTTGTTGAAATAACTTGTAAATTCTTAATTTCTGTCCTGTTTAATGGAGGCAGGCGACTCTCACAACATACGACTAAAACTTGTGATACGACTGATTCGACCGTCCCGGTTCTGAGTTTCACTTCATTCATTTGTTAGAGGTGCAGAGTTAACAGCATTCTGGTGGACAAACGGCTTGAACTTATTCTGTGGCTTCAGTAATTTTAGATGTTTTTCAATATTTTAGATGATAAAGATGTTCATTTCAGAAGTTTAAAGTGTTTTATCAGCAACAAAATTATGCAAACAGTCAAATTACAGTATAATATTGATACCGAGTCTATATCAGTATGCAATCAGTACTAACATGATAAGATTCATACTGTAGTTTCAGATTCCCTCTTTAAATTTTACACTATTTTTGTATTGCATTTTCTCAACTCTACAGTAAAAATTATTTTGCTTCAATTTGCTCTCATGACAATTTTTTTTATTTAGAAAACAACACACACAGATTAGTTTTGTTTTTCTGTTGGCTTTCTTTATCGTGTTAATGCTATTAAAGTACTTTTTAGACACCAATAATCTTTATTTGAATTCTGTCCTAAGTTTTAGCAAAATATTTTAAAGGAAAAACCACAGTTTGTTTGAACATATATCATATTTAAATAACAGGTATCGGTAAATAACAGTTTTATTTGAGCTTCTTAGTTATCACTTTTTTCTTGTGACACCATGTTCTGTCATGTTGGAAAACATTCAGACATCACTACATTATATTAATTCTCAGGATTTGAGCCAATCTGCTGGTTCAAAGGACAGTTTTTTACTAATTTAATTTTTTTAATTAACTGAATTCAGCTGCATTTCATTACAGTTTAACTAAACTGAATCAGACTGATCTGACATACTTCACATTGAATTGAATTCAACATGATGAAGAGCACTGGTCAGAGGACTCGACGCCGGTTGCACGGCAGCCTCACTTCTGTCAGTCTGCAATCTGACTTGATTAAGTACTATACAAATGCAGGCAAGTTCCCACTATAAAATACGTAAATATTCAAAAATCCCATTTAGAAAGGATTTGTCCATCTTTGTACGTCTCACAGGGTTTCACTCCATTCTTCATGTTTTTCTTGGACATAACATGGTTTATGCTGCCTTGTTGTAAACAAGACAACTATCTGAAAGCCTTCATTTCAGTTTCTGTTCAGACTATTCTGAACAAGCTCTGCTCTGGTGGGAACACACTGTCGTAGTGGGGACGTCTGGAAGAAATGTTTTGTTTTTTTTTCGTTGTTGCTCCACTTCTTGATCATCTTGACAAAGTTCTGTCACGTGTTAAATTCGTAGCAGCATTTTCTTTATATGTGAGAGCTTTTGTGTGAAGTGGTGAAGGCTTAACATTTTTCTTTAAAGGTTACTATTGTAAACAACTATCATTATCATCAGCTGCTCATTCCTACTTAGGAATGTCTCCAGCTGTCAACGCGTGAGAGAAAGTGCAGACCATGGGCAGTTCTGCGACGTGAACCCAGGATCTTTTTGCTGCTAGGCAACAGCGCTGCCCCATTTCTAACTGAAGATGCTGATGATGCTTTAAGGACATCTGTTCTTTTTATAGCAATCTACCAGTGATTAGTTTGATAAATTGAACTCAGCTGGACTGTCTTACAGCTACATTTCTGCTTTTGATTAAATTCAAGTAAATAGTTAGCTCACTATTTTTCACCAGGGTAATGTGTTTTTTTTTTAATGTTTTTAAATAAATCTCTGACTTAGAATGATTTGAAATGCATTCATCTTATAAATCTAAAACAAAATTGTACAAAACTGGCAAAACAACATTAGTGCCACTGCCAAGCATTTTAGCCACAACTGCATGAAGTCAAAACTAGCTAACAAGTGTTAGCTTAGGGAATAAAACAGGAAGTGGTTCCAAGAAATCACAATATTTGTCCAAGAACTAATATGATGACACTTAACAAAAGAGCAATGTCCAATTTATTGCATCGTTTTAAAATTACAAAATCAAAACAAAAACATCTGCTCTCTGTTTCATCCTGCTTCCAGGTGTAGCTACGTGAACTTGACTCCATTATACACAGCATGAAGGTTTGACATGTAGAGTCAAAGTGACCTTTGACGTGAGTCACACAAAACTGCAAGCCCCACTGGAGCACTTACCGGTGTTTTGTTGCACAGATCTCCTGGTCGCAGTGAACTTGATATTACAGTCCTTTTTACTGTTTATTAATCTTCTGACCTTCCTGTGTGTGCAGGTGAATGGCCGCCTGACATTAGGAGAGAACATAGCCGACATGGGAGGACTAAAATTATCGTACTATGTAAGTAAAAACCTGCGTTTGGATTGAATTATTCTTTATGAACCACCCTAGTTTGTTTCATTAAATGAGGAAAGGCTGAACTGCACTAGACTCGAGATAAAACATCTGATTTAGTTCAATTTCATTCCTTCAATATTTTTATTTCCTTAGAAAGAGAAATGTGGATCTTGTATAATTCTCTGAGAATATCAGGTCTCCACTGAACTGAGGAGTATTTAATACTGGTAAACAAAAGTTAATCCCCCTACAGTTACATAATTCACATGCGGTGCAGTGCAAAAAACATTCATACCTCTTTTTCCATTAATATCATAAACTCTTATGTCGCTCTTTGTGATTTTATGTGACAGATAAACAGAGTGGCACATAATTGTGAAGGAAATACAGATTTTTCAGAAGAATGGGATGCATTTTTATTCATTTTTAATTACTTTGACACCTCTAAATAAAATTCAGCAATACCAGTTGTCTGCAGAAGTTACCTAGTTCCTAAATCAATTCCACTTTTGAAGGATTTAATCTCAGCTTAAATGCTGTGAAGAGAGAATGCGCCTCCAACTTAAAAAAAAATGTGGTAAATGATCACAAGTCGTAATTTGTCAAAACTACTTTATTTGTGTTTGCTTAACTTGACAACTTAATAATCAGAATAAATTAAGTTGGATAAGCTAAATGTGATTCCTTGTGACTAATTAATGGATCTCACTTGTTTGTTAGAGTACATTGGTGAGCAAATGGCATCATGAAGATTTTCGTACACAATAAACAGGTCAGGGAAAAGGTTGCGGAGATGGAAGAGTGGTAAGAAAAAAGCAATAGTTAGGGGGAAAAACCCTCTTTGTGGTTTTCTAAAAACCGTGTGGATGAGACAGCAAACAGGATACAAATACATCTCACGCTTTTCTATTCACAATTCTGCACTACTTTGTGCAGATTCATCATATAAAATCACAGTAAAATAAATTAGTATGTATTTTGTAGCCTGCTTGAATGTTTTCTGCTACATCCATTTTCTTACTTTCCTTTGAAAAGTGAGAAACATCCTAACATCTAACTCGAAGGTTATTTGTTTTTCTATTTCCTGTCAGTCATTATCCCTTCACTTCTCCTTGCAGGCATATCAAAAATGGGTGCGGGATAACGGTCCAGAGAGGCCCCTCCCTAAGCTAAAATACACCCACGAACAGCTGCTCTTCATAGCCTTTGCACAGGTGAGGAAGTTTGTCTGCGGCTCTGTTTTTCTTTACATTTACATATCAAATCATATCAGGTGCCACTCTCAGCTGGAGCTGGAAGGTAGAGGACAGGTTGTAGGTGTCACACACCAGCATTAGCTGATAGATACATTAAGTATTAGAGGGATTAAATCAGCAGAGCCTTGATGACAGCACGGTGTCTCCGAGCGCTAGACCACCCCTGATCCTTTTAAGTATTACGTGTCATCATTGAAATTCAGTGGTTTCATTGAAATTCATAGCTTAATGTAACCGAGGCGGAATCTGAAAACACTTAAGAATGCAACGTGGTGTGTTTAGGCTCATTTTTTAAAACTCCTGCCCTGGGGGAAGTGTTATGAAAATCAGGAATATGTGCTTACATTCATTTGAAATGTCATATGCGAGTGTGAATAAAAACGCTTGAGGCGATGCAATCACCTCGAACAAAATGAATCCGACCCTCCAACCTGCACAGCAGGCCGACACACGTGTCTTATAAACATAAGACTTATTAGGTGTAGCTGCAAAACCAAAATAAGTTAAGAGAAATGTAATCATCACAACATGAGGACCTTAAAAGTATTAATCACAAACAAATAGCAGAGTTTTATTCCATTTGATTTGTCGTCACCTAAGGAAAAAGTCAAACCACAGTTGCTCAGCGTTCGACCGCATCAACAAGAGAAAACCGTGAACCAGAGAAAGCTGTATTAGATCAATTTTTTCATGTCTACTGTTGTGGATAGGTGTAGCACGGGATCACGTGGTGTTATTAGTGATTATAGATCATCTGTTTCTCACTTGGTGACTTCAGTGAGTGGGTGATGGGGAGGTCTACTTTTGCTGACCGCTATGTTTTGTCTTTGATCACTGTTTGATTCTACGGATCCGTTTTTATGCTGCTTTTGAACACTGTTTTGCTTGGATATGGACAATAAAATTGTTGCAACTGCAGCTTGGATTTACGTTTTGATCAGCTTGCGCGTCAACAACCAACTCCCCTACTCAGCCGCTCGGCGACTTTGTTTGATAGTCACTAATATCAACATTTCTGTACACGGAGGAAAATTAGAAAGTATTAGAAAAAGAAAAGAAACGTTTAAACTATTTTTTTATGTTACAGTACCATGATCCCACTCTGAAATTTCTAAACATAAAAACTTTACCTGTACATGTAAAAGAACCATAAAGATGCACTTTAAAGTTGATCACAATTTGTTGACTTTGACTTATCTTCCAGCTTCAAGTCAGACCTAAGGCCTTACTTGGCTGTGGGTCTGAAGTGTGTTTCTCATCGTGGTGCTTCATTATGCTGGAAGATGCTCAAGATAATCACCTAATTGCTTCTGGATTGTTTCTGGTCTGCCCTGCTGGGCGTCTTTATCCCACTATTCATTCAGCATTGTGTCAGACTGCCTCACAACCAGGAAGATTTAAACTTCCTGCAGAGTTTCAATCTTTAATTGATGTCTTTCTTAGTTATTCCAAGCTGAGAAATCAATTTTCCATGTGTTGATGTACATCTAGCCACTCTTCACATGTGATTGCCTTAACTTTTGGCCATGTATGAACACTTCTCTCGTCAACTTTTGCTCGAGTCCTGCCTTTAAAAAACATCATCCACTGATCTTTAAAAGGCATAAGAATTTATCACGATTGCAGAAAAGCTGTTTAAAACACCATAAAAAGTGGTTAAGTAAAAGCACAGCAGAAAATATCAAGAAAAGCATAAAGTGACCAGAACTACAGATGCAGAAGCTCTGGTATTTTTTCTAATTTATTGTGGTACAGGGATGCTCATAAGGTCAATGCAATAAAACTAACTGTAATTACATGCTTTTATAGCTTTTTCATTTCAATTCTGTTCCAGCCTGTAGCTCTTGATCTGTATATTTATTTTACATGATCACAAATAAAAAGAAATAAAGCTCGTAAAATACAAACGACACAAAAGCTGTTGGAAGAGTGATGACATGATGTTTGGAGCACTGACCTTTGACATCAGTGCATCACACTATGGCCACACGAGGCTAAAGAAAAATCTCCGGTTTTTTTTGTTTTTTTTCTTTTAGTTGCCTGATTCCAGTTTTTTAATATTCTATGAGCAAAAGGTCTACCCCTTAGAGTTCTCAGTTCATCCCTTTTCTGAATTGCCACATAGATTTTTTTGAGATGTCTTTAAAAAAGTTTTTTTTTTTTTTAATCAAGGAAACAGCTTGTTCTCTGTTGACAGCCAGTTTGTCATCTTAGTATGGTTTTTAAAGTTACTATTTAGAAAAATCATTCTAAAGGTAGACTGTGATTTAAAAGTCTTTCATATTTTCACTGTGTTTAGGTTTTCCAGCTCCAAAGTGATATAAACCCTTCAAGCCACTGTTGTGTTGTTGTTTTTTTCTGTCAGAACTGGTGCATGAAGAGAAGATCTCAGTCCATCTATCTGCAGCTGCTCACTGACAAGCATGCACCAGAGCACTGCAGGTGACATTTTTATCAAATGTTGGTCTTGAAAAATAATTCTACTATAAAACATTCATGAACAATGCGATATTTTACACATTCCGGATCACTTTTAACTTCTTTTTTTCTGTCCTGTTTGCTTCCCCTGCAGGGTGCTTGGCAGCGTTTCCCAGTTTGATGAGTTTGCCCGTGTTTTCAACTGTCCCAAGGGTTCTCCGATGAACCCTGTGGAAAAGTGCTCTGTTTGGTGACCCCAGTGACCCTCCATTTTCAAGATCCAAACAAAACTCACCGTTTCGTCAGACACATCACACGTTCCCGAAGCTCATCAGGGAGGAAGCAGTGTTCAGACCCTCTGCATATGGATCCACATCATCATCACCGTCAGTGACTGCGTACCACTGGTCTCACCAAGCATGAGTCATGTGACTGTAGCTTGTGTACAAATATCATGTGATTATAAATATTTTTCTATGTTGACATTTATTTTGAAATCATCTATTTTTCTATTTGGCAGATATCTCATACATTATGTTTAGGATTCATAGAGTTGTGTTTCAGGTTAGGCGTTATGTTTTCTTGTTTGTTTGGGGGTTTTTTTGTATGAAAAAGACTTATTTCATATGTAATGAAACAATAGTCAATTTAGAGTGAATATGGATCTGTAGCATCTTAGTGTCAGCCAAACAATCAGGAAGTATCCATCTGCAGGCGTCACTCTCAGGCTCACTACTATTTCCACTTCACAAATTGTTTGCTCTCATGCCAGGAAATTAAACCTCATAGTAACCTTGCTGTGGCTAAATTCATATTTTTATTATCCTCCAGAGAAAACACATGTTTACATACACTATGAAAAGATGCGTACACGTTTGTTTTGTTTTGTTTTTCTTACTGTATGGTATTAGAGCTCACTGAACTTTTTCTGTTTTGAATCAGTTAGGATTAACAGACTTATTTCAATTCACTACAGCGTGGAAGATATTAAAGAATTTGAAGAAACCCAGACGATGTCATCCAAGTTAAATGGAGGCATAAGTATAAACATGCTGTTTAGGAAAGAGACGGGTTCTGTGTCCAAAAGATGAGTGTAGTTTGGTGTAAAATGTTTGTATCGACCCCAGGAAAAAAGCAAACCTTGCAAAGATGCTGACTGAAGCTTGTAGAGGAGTCATCTGCTGTGAAATGAGTCCTGTACCAGCATGGGGAGTAAGGAAGAATCCTCTCCAGAAGCAACTCAAAAAAAAAAAAAAAAGATTATAGTTTGCAAATGGACTGAAGGACAAAGATTTTAGTGTTTAGTCCTGTGACCAGTGAAACCATCCTAACTGTGTACCACAGAGGTGGCAGCATCATGTTGTGTGTATTGAGACAAGTGCACTTCACACAATTGATGGCATTTTGTAGAAAGAACATCATGAGTAAATATTAAAGCAACATCTCAAAACCTCAGCCTGAAAGTTAAAATTTGGTAGCAAATGGATTTTTCAAATTGACATTGTAACTAATTTTATACTGACAATTAGTTACAAAGAACATTAAAGTTTAAGTTTTGGAGTGGCCAGTAGAAATGCCTGATTTCAGTGGATTTGCAGACAGAGTTAAAAAAAAAAAAACGTGTTTGGGTAAATAAGTAATAATAAAATTGGCTGAAATTCCACCAAACTATTGTGAGAGCCTCATGGGAAGAAACCCTAAAACAGTTTAAAGGCAAGTCCACCAGATACTAAACAAATTCATGCAAACCTTTCATTTTAAAGTTGTTTTTTTTAATAATTATAGTTTTTAGCAAATATAAATAATAATTCTGGTAACCATAACTGATCTAACCAGAAAAAGGTTAGTCTAATTTAACAACAGTTAAAAAAAAAAATAAAAAAAAGATGTTCTTATTTTATATTTGTATGTGAATGTACTGAAGTACTTTGGACGGATTTATCCTTTCCAACACAACAACAGAAAATGACATAATGCGGATTGCAAGGCCCTGGAGTCAGGAACCTGCAGTTTTTAGAAAACATTTGCGTTTTCTCGCTCTGGAGTTGGAATTTAATGTGTTGCATCGCTGCCCTCTTGTGGCCACGGAGAGCAATGGTCAGTGTCCAGCTCGTCTCGACTGTTGTAATTAATGTTTGCCTGCATTGGTCTTTCGTTACTGTGAGTGTTTGTAAGATTTTTTTTTAAACCTGTTGACTCACGCTGAGTACTTTTCTCAGGATTTGTAGCAACACGCAGCACCAAAGAGAGAAATCGTCTCTTCAGTCCTTGCTGCCAAAACAGAAGATCTATTGGAGGTCACATGTTACATGTAACTCATCACAAAACCCAACACCCTGTACAATAAAGTCCAACTGTAACTATAAAGAATCATACATTTGTACACAGTGTTACTTTTCTATGAAGAATTTGTTAATGCCAAAACAGATGAATGATTAGACTCTTTGTACAGTGAAGACGTATATCAGATGTAACGGTCGTTGAAGTGAGTGCATGTTTCCATCCAGAGCAGCGTTAAATTCTGATCGATTAACATGGAGGATCACACATGCGCCTCAGTGTACAGCTGCTAACCCACGTGTGGCTGCTCTCCTTCCCTCTCTGTTGGTCGCTGTTTAATGTTCTAATAAAGGCAAAGGCTCACTCACCGTGTCCAGGTGGTTAAATAACTGCGTTTTCATCCAGGTTCTCAAGCTCAGAGTGATGTGAACTAAAACACTTGGCTTAACATTGTCGGGCATTGAAAGTTCACCTCTCCAACTCTGCCTCTGGGTTGTTTATGACGTGCAAAACCTGCCAGAAATCAATACAACACAATCTGTACAAGCTAGGATGTTGTCCTATACAACATACAAAGCCTTGCATAAGTTGTTACACCACAAGAACATATATATATATATATATATATATATATATATATATATATATATTTTTTTTTTTTTCCAACATTACATAAGCAAATTGGGTTTAACTACATGGGTTATTATTTTAACCCATGTAGTTAAGAATAATTGTGAAATGTCCAAAGATCCAGTGAATATCTTTAAACATAAATAACATAATAAATGCAAGTTTTAGCAGTTTTATTCGTTGAACAGATACACATATTTTTTTAGATCTATTTTTCTTATCATTAGGTTGGAATCTACGTGTTTTTAATATAGTTTCTACAAAAATAGCATCCCACAGAAGAAAATGTATTCATCCTCTTCTTGCAAAGGTCTTATGCTTCGCCTTGTTATAAAACTAAAAAAAATTGCATAAAGTGGTTGTTCTTTAAGAATGACAACATATTTCATACTCTTCTGGATTAAAAATGATTCTGTTTGAGCAAAGTTATCAGAGTATTCATTAAAGACAATAACATAGCAGTAACGTCATAAACTTGTTCTTACTGTCGCTGTGTAACATCTTTCCTTTAAGCCCAGGCTTTCCAGTGGCAGCACAGACGCAGTATTCAAAACAATTGCATTGATAATCAGTAAATGTCATCACTTTTAATAAATAAATAGAATTTCAAATATGCCATTCTGTAACAGTTAAGTGTGTGAGCACAAAGATAAGGCGACACAATTTGCAATAGTATAAACATTTAGTTATTTTTTATTTGTCACACGATGCCACATAAAAACAGCATTTTTTTTTTACCATGTATTGTAAACAAAGCAAAAGTTGGTAAAAAGTATTTAATCTTCCTGTCTCCAGTGATCTGTGTACTGCATCAGAAATAAGCAGCTCAGTCAGCACTATGGATTTTTAATAGATTTTGTGGAGGCGTGCATATTTACACTGATGTGTAAATCACTCAGCAAATGATTCCCTACAAATAAGAGACCCAGTATAGAAGATTAGGTTTGCAGAACAGTGTTTGGTGGCATAATTTCAATCTAAAATCACTGTCATTTTCTTAACCAGGATAAAACACCTGCGTTGTTTCTTTATGCTTGTGTTAAAATGGAAACATGACTGATTTCTGTTCAGGCTCCAATTAAAAACGTTTACCTATGGGAACATGCATCTCAGATCTTCTGGAAAATAGTCGAGAAATTGAGATTTAGGAAGCTGGTTGATCTAGAAAAGAATTGCAGGGATTTTTCTCATTTTGATTCTAAAATTTCTCATATTTCCCTAAAAAAAACAAGTGTGCAGAATTAGAAATGATCTGATGCTCCCAGAAGCAGGTAAAGTGTGCCATCCTTTTGAAGTGGTATTTCATACAAAGAGGAAACCTGATGACTTTAACCGGGACTATTGCTACCTTGTCTTTTTTCATCAGAACTGAACGTAAATCTAAAATCCTCTTGTTTATAATTTTGTAGTTCATAGGTTGGAGCCCATAACCAAATAAATGCAGATATAAAGTGTGCTTTGTTTTTGCGTTCTTGTATGAATTTCTCCACATCACTATAACCACCAATGAACGGACGGTGACCTTTGACACCAGCTCCTATTTTATAATCAGCTCAGTTTGACTGCATTGTACTGTGAGGAGATGGATTATGACAACGTATGAAATAATGCTCTCTAATTAAACTGAATTGTGGAATATTATGCACCATTATAACTCAATAACACATTTTAGGACAGATGATGTCTGGATTTGAGAATATCCTCTCAGCAACTGGTTTGCAGCAGAGTCAGATGACATTAACTGTTTCTTTTAAATCAGGAATTTAATTTTAAACAAGAAAAAAAAATTAATTACAACCCATTTTATCTGAGAAACCTGCTGCTTTAAAATGTACATTCAGTTTTCTCTCATACTGTTTCATGAGGATTCTTTTCATCAAAAAAGAGAAGCCAAAAGGAACGTGCAACAGCAAACCCAAAATCTTTCTACTCAACTCACAAAACCTAAGACAGAGATAAAAAGAAAGAAACACTAGAGCTAAAAAGCTTTCTTTTTAGATGTGAGAATGTATTCAGCTGTTGAGTTTTTACTTTGGACAAAAACAAAACTGATTACTGAAACCGTTTCAGTTTTGCTTCAAGAATTTTAGCAGGTGATGTTCTAATAAGCAGCCATAATTTCCCCATAACTAAAGAATAGATTCTGGTGAATTGATTCTTGTTTTAAAAAAAACAAGTTATTATTGGTCATAAAGGGCGTCTGCTAGAAACTCTGTGCTTCTGTTTCTTTCGTCACACCTGGTGAAGCCGGAAGCAGCAACTGTATTTGACTTTTTGGTATTTGAAACGTTAATATGTGAGTAAATACAGCAGTCAATACAAACCACCACTCAAGAGCCTTCAGCGCCTCCCGCTGGTGAATCGGAGTACGTGCAGCCTGACGGAGCAGATGATTTCACTTTCTGTTTCGGAGAAACGTGATTGAACTTTGCGTTGACATTTCAAGACAGTTCTTCCCACTCTGAACAACAGCTGTCGATGGAAAACACAGAACCAACCCGAACCTGTGAAACATGGTAAGAACTGACACAGAACTGCATTGAACGATGAATGATTTACGTTTTGTTTTATTACCAACATAAATAGTCTGAATACAATACGGATCTTTGAGGTGTAGACGCCTTGGTTTTAGAACCAGTTGTTCACGTTTTTATCTTATCTCAGCCCAACATGAAGTTAAATGTTTGAAAGCATTTAACTTTCAATGCTCTGAAAGTTAAATGCATTGTTGGGCTAAAAGGAGCGCAGGTGCAAGAAGAAAGGTTTCACTTCTGTGTGGCCTAAGTTTGAAATGACATATCTGGAGTCGCTGGGTAACTTTTCTGTAGTTCAGTGAAACAGCTGGTCAGAGTAAACAATAAGTTAACTTTCAAGTTTTAAATGATTTCTACCCCTCTGATCAGAGGGAGTCATGTTGTTGTGACACTGCAATAACTCCTGACTCCACTTTTAGGCTTACACGATATAACCCTGTGGAGCTTTCGGTCCTTGATAAGAGAACTTCCTGGTTCAAAGACTCTCAATCTTTACCAGGTCATAAAATAATTTAAAGTTATCCCTAAGTCTTTTTCTCCTGAGCTTGTGCTTTTTTTTTTTCTTTTAGCCACAAGGAGGTGGCAGAGGCCAACTTCCCTCTGCATGAGACCCACTGCAAACGATTTTTGAGTGTCTGTCCTGACTGTGATGAAGCTGTCCCCAAAGACCAGCTGAGCCAGCACAGAGAGGAGCAGCACACCAAGGTGATCATCCGCCTAGGTGTATAAACTACACTACTTTGGGGTTTTTTTCCCAAAATTTTCCCTGCAGAATGACGCTTATGTAGTTATTTCCTATCGAACCATTTCTGTCCATCTAAAGGTGAAATGCTCCAAATGCAACAAGAAGATTGAACGGTGTCACCTTGAGGATCATGAGGTGAGTTCTTTTGAACTAATAAGAAGGTTCAATACAATGTCATGTGGAGGAACAGCTCACATCTCAACCTTGATGTCTTTCTACATCCATTTGTTTTGTTCAAATACATCCTGTCTTGCTGCTTTGGACTGAAACATTTATAAAAAGTTGAGGTTAAAGAAGTTTAGGGCCAGGAATGAAATGAAAATAGATGATATCGCAACAAAAGTAAAATCTATGGTTAAAAAAAACAGCTGTATCTTTGAGATCTCTAATTCTACATGAACCTTTTGGCTCACATTGACTTTAACTGACTGAAAACTGGTGGACTTTGCTTCAAAGCCCAGTTAATGACTAGAATTTACCAATTTAAGTGAACTCTCTTTATGCTTTTCAGTGTAAGCCAAGTATACTTCACTATGCTATTCCTAAATATAGTTTATAAAAAGTAAACCTCAACTACTTAAGTAGTTAAGTAGTGTAATATCAGTCAGAAAGAACTGCTTGGATATTATTTTTCAAGGGTTAGCTTTGTCTGTATGGATGGACTATTACGCTTCATTATGATCTCACTGGACGCAGGTCTTAGCCACCAGTATCAGAAAGCTCATGCAGACTGCTGGGAGTAATTTGAAAAGACAATTTCCTGTCAGATCATGACACAGAGTAAATGTATCAGCGTGTGCGACAGAGCAAATGGATCTTTCCAACTGTGCTCTGCTTCCAGGCGGAGGAGTGTCCGGAGCGTCTGCAGATGTGTACGTTCTGTGAGCTGGAGGTGCCGTGGAAGCAGCTGGAGGAGCACAGTGTGGTCTGTGGGAGTCGCACGGAGCTCTGCAAGGACTGCGGTCGCTACGTCAAACTGAGTGACCAGTCAGAGCACAGTTCAACCTGCTCAGCTGCCGATGAAGAGGACTCGACTCAAACTCTCAGCAGTGCATTAAATACAAGTATTGAAATGGACCAGTTCAGCCCTGAACTCACTTAATGCCCAGAATATATTTCCCTCCTGCTTAACCTGAGCTTTTCTTCTTTGTCTCAGTGGAGAACACAGTGAGCTGTAGATACTGTGGGAGATCATTTCTGGAAAAAGAGAGAGACCGTCATGAGGTATGTTAAACATGTTCCATTATATTTCCTTGAGAAATTGTGAATTGGACCAAACTGTGTCCAATTCACAGTTTGATCTAATGTGGATTATGCAGTTCATAATTCATATTTTGTCATATTATTGTCATAAACGTCAAGGTAATGTGTAATTGTGAAGTGGAAGGAGAAGGATGCAATATTTAACTTTATTTTTAACGGGTAAATATCTGAAAAGTGTGGCATGTATCTGTATGAAGCCCCTCTGAGCCAGTGCTTTGTAGAACCACACTTTGCTCCAACTGCAGCTGCAAGTCTTTTGGGTTCAATATCCCTGGTCACCACAGCATGCTACTGCCACTACCATGTTTCACACATCTAAAAAGTTCTTATCTGACCAGATTTTTTTTTTTTCCCATTGAGGCTAATTTACCTTTGGGCAGGTATTAAATAGACCTTTTATTAATCCCACACTGTAAAAATAATCAATACAATTTATGGTAAAAAAAAAAAAAAAAAAAAAAAATTGAAAAATACCAACAGTTAATACTGTAAAATTCAAAACATAATATTACCGTAGAAAATATATGGAGTTAATATAACTCAATAAACATAAATTTCACTTAATTTATGCAGTCATGAAATTCAGAAAACAGAATTTTATTGTGGACTGATATAAGACTCTAGTCTTAAATGTTGTGTTTTGTCATCTGTTGATCCTGACCTGCATCGCCACAGTAATATTAGGATTTATAGTCTCAGGAATTCACTTTGACACGTATCTGTGTCTGTCTTTCTTTCTCACAAGCAGCTGAGGTGTTATCAAGAGCTCTATGAAGAGGTTGACACCAAAGAACAAAAGTGGGAGGATGCAGATGACTTATTCAAACAGCAGAGTCAAGACCAGCTGAGAAGTGCTTATAAAGCCACTTCCCAATCACACGCAGGGAGACAGGGTCCATGGGTCATTGGAGACCAGGACCAGATCAGCACCTGCCCACACTGTCACCTGGCCCTGCCGCTCCCAACACTGAAATGGCATGAGGTAAAATTCCTAAATCACACAGGTTTTTTTTTAATTTATGCTAAATATTTCCTTTGATAACAGTGTTTTTCTTCTTTTTTGTGTTGTAGGCAAAATGCAGAGTCAATGTTGTCTTGAAAGCCAGAGAGGGCTAAGGACAGAGAAGTCCTATGAATGGATCTCCTGAGAATAATGACAAACACAAAGGCCATCCATTGTCTCAACTGCCATCTTAGAATGTGTGTTTACATTTGTTTTGTCATTTTTATTTTCAGCTGAATCATCTCTTATGGGATGTTGTTTATTTTCAAGTCATATGAGTGACGATGCTGTTGTGTCCATGTTTTGAATAGTATGTCTGTACTGGGATTTGTCATTGCCACAACGTTCGAGTAATACTTGTGTCAGTTTTGTGGCACGCTTAAGATTTATATATTAACTAGAGCAGGGGTGCCCAAGTCCAATCCTCGAGAGCTACCATCCTGCAATTTTTAGAAGTATCCTTACTCCAACAGACCGGGATCAGTTCTACAGAGGCCTGATAACGAGCCATTTATTTGATTCAGGTGTGTTGAAGCAGGGATGCATCTGAAAGTTGCAGGATGGTAGCTCTCGAGGACTGGACTTGGGCACCCCTGAACTAGAGCATACACTCATGCCTCCAAATCTTCTGACATTACTAGGAAAATAAAACAAAACTTTCTAGCAGCCTGTAAAACCGGGAAATCAAATTTTGTAATGTATTTGCAATAGTGCCATAGAGACATCAGCTTCCCTCTTGTTTAAACTCCTGACATTCAAAGGAAAGTGTGAATTCATCCTGACAGAAGAAACACTATTTGGTTTCATGATATATTTTTCATGAATACGAAACTACAAATAAAACAATCCATTATTGTGAATTTTGTGTACTTTCATTATGTCATTTCTTAAAATATTGTCTTTTAAAAAGTCAACTACTTTGGTCTTTTAGTTTGTGTTTGGAGCATAAACTACAGTAGTTCACATTCCATACCCTACTGTCATATTTACACACTCACTGCAGTTTTATCTATTATCTATTTCTGCTCAATGTATTAAAAAGTTGTAAAAAGTCTTGTCTCATTAGATTTACAGTGTCCTCCACCAGTGTTTTTTATTAGAGTCCAAATCAAAGTAGTGATTTGGAAGGGAAATTCTGCATGTTTATAACTTTTGTTAAAACATTTTCTAAAAATTAAAATCTAAAAATTGGGTTCACCAGTGTGTAATTTGGCATAGTATAAGCCATCTGTTTTGTGACATTTATAAATCTATTTGAAAGGCTTTGAACGCCTCACAGAGCTTTGTTCAATCCATCATTTGAGAATAGAAAGAGAAATGAACTAAGTCGTTCAAACAGAGGATTAGTCTGAGAAAGCAGCCACGAGGCTCATGGTAACTAGAGGAGATGCAAAGATCCACAGCTCAGGTATCTGTTGCCATGACACCTTTTAGTTGTCCTGGCAACTGAAAGTCCAAAAAAGTTTATTGATGAGTCAGAATGTCAAACCATGCATCACCTTCCTTCCACTTCACAATAATCCCCTACTTTGGTGTTGGTGTCTCACACAAAAGTCTCAAACTTTTGTGTTTGAGACACAAAAGTGTCTCAAACACACTTTGTGTGTTCAAAAGAACTTTTTCTGTTCTTTTGAACAGAAAAAGTTCAAAAGGTATAATTAGTTTTGCCAGGCAGTGTGCCGACATAAAAGCTTTAGTAAGTGATTTTAAACGAGAAAAGTTTTAGTCACAGAGTAAAGAAAATTGGTATTTTACATAACTGTATTTATTTTCTGACATATTTTACATGCCTGTATGTATCCATAACATTTACACATGAAGATTTGCTGCTGATTGGTCAGACGTGGCAAATGACGACGGGCTCCCTAAGCTGCATGCAGACGACCTCATCAATGTAGAGAGAGTTGGCTTTGATCTCGATGTTTTCCTGCAGCTCCAGCTGGCAGCGAACCAGCGCCCTCTGCTCCTCCTCAGACAGAGCCAGTTCCTCACGTAGTCTGACAGAACAGAATAAAAAACAAACACCCATGTCATGACGAGCTCTGAAGTGCAATTCTTATGAACAGGAACTCTGAAAACATCTATGAAACTAGGAATGGGACGGTGGGTTTCCAGTAATATTCCGGTAAATGTGCTTGGTATTTCTTTAAATCCTGTAGCACTCACTTTAAAGCTCTAGAAATTTTAGCCATTCAGACATTACTTGGCAATATTTAGCAGATGGTAGAAACAGGGTCGAAACGGAGATTTGACATGATTTTCAGATATAAAACATGAGTCGAAGGCTATCCTAAACTTTCTAAATGAAGATTTAGTCAAATAACCAAGAGGCTGGAGGATAAGCTTTATCTTTACAGTTACTACTCCTGGAACCAACAAGATTATTACTTAAGTTTTTTCTTCATTCAACTATAGAAAAATTCTTGCAGACATGCAGCTTTTAATTTACTATAGTAAAGATGTACTGTTTCAAAACTTCATTTGGAAGACAAAAGAACTGGATATCATCTGTATAGCAATAATAGGAAATATCCTTAAAAGATGACAGTATCAGGTACAGCAGGACAGGAAAGGGATCTGTAAATAATATTGATTTATGACAAAAGTGTGAGGATAATCATTTTAAAGATGATCTGTTATACTTCCTTTAACAGGTTAGATCAAAACATGTTCATTACACTTTTTGCACAGAATCTTTCTCAGATAATGAAATTTCAGTCTGGTCACTTCTGCCTATTTAGAGCTTCTTCCAGAATGAGCTGTTTTAGTGTCTCTTATTACTTTAAATCCAAATAAGCTGTTGCTGGCCACAATCCCAACTCAATGTTTACACTCGCTTGTGAAAATGCCTGCAATCAGACACACAAATATGCAACTATACAAATTTGAAAAGCAGAAGTAGAGCCTCCTGCACAACCAACCACAAAAAGAATGCAGCAAGGGGTTTCTGGATGGTAAGTGAACAACAAAACACACGTCTTTTCTATTAGTCATTACAGGGCACATGCAGCAGTAAAACCAGCTGACCAAACATGCTGGCACTTGGGTTTTTAAGCTCAAAAGGTTTTTGAAATGGCTCATTTTCCACACACCAAAAAACATGAACTTATTGCTGAAAATGGCTGGGTGTTTTTCTAAGCACTTGGGTTGTTTTCAGAAGCAAATGGAAGCACACAAACAACATCAATCAACATGTATCATATTGCAGGACTCACTTGGTGATGTGAAGGTTGAGCTGCTCAACCTCGGCAAGGAGCTGGATCTGGGGTGCGTCGAGACACTGCTCTTTGCCAGGCCTCTCTTTGCGCAGAAGGAGCCGGGCCTGGGCCAAACTCAAGAACTGTTCATTCTCTGCGATGGCTGCTAGCAGATCCTCTCTGATCCTCTGAAGGTTGCTAATCTCACAAATGACCTAGAGAGAAGCACCCATAATAATAACCATCAATCCCTGCAGTCTCAAAGATACAAAATTAGACAATAAATCTAAAGCAAGTTGCAGAGACAGTATCGGAGCAAGCAAATGTGCTCTGTATTCCTTTGAATACGGAGCACATTTACTTACTATAACTCATTATCACTTCTTGATTTCATCTTATTGTTGATATGTTTTTATTGATTTTGTTAATAATTCTCTTTTGTTTCTGGTGATAAACAACAATCCATAACTGTCCTACAGCTCTGCTAACTGTTAGGCAGTTATGGATTATTCTAAAACAAAACAAAAGTATGCATTTCCTTTGTCTGGTTACAGACAAAGAACAGAAATGTTTCTGCCCCCTCCATGCTCTTGTGAGTCCACACCTTATCCATTTACTGTCCTTATAGCTGCGTGTATTTGGTGGTATGTCTCCACCAGATCTACGCATCTAAAGACTAAAAGTTTTGGATGAGGAGTGGTTTTCAAGTGAAGCCATAGATTCTAGTTTAGGTTTTTGTATGGACTTTGACTGAGCCATTCTAACATCCCCCCAACCAGATCACCTCGTTGCACATATTTGCTTTGATCCCTTTCAACAGTGACTTTCAATTTGATAAATTTGGGGATTGCACAACTAATAGTTGTCCTATTACATGCTATACCAGTAGTTGTGCATCTCTGCAGCTGCTCCAGAGTTACCACGGTTCTCTTGGCTGCTGTTCTGATTAATGCACACCTTGTCAATTTTGGTGAAGAGCGACATGCCATACTCTCCTTCTAATCTTGGAATACTGTTTGTGACTAAACCTTTCTCTTCTAACTTGCCCACAACTTTCTCTCCCTGACACGTCTGTTGTGTATCTTAAATGCCATGAAGCTGTTTTATTACCAACTTCTGAAGCAGACTACATCAGACTGTATTCAGAATATAGTGATACACTATTTTGAGTTGATTGACCACACAACTTTACTAGAAAATCCATGGAATTTGAAGTTATTCTCTTCGTAAGATATACATATTAAAACACCGTTAGTGACATCGGCATTGTTTTGGCCATGTCATAGATTTATGTTCCTCGTTTGTTCAGGGTACAAACGAAGAACATAAATCTCTCTGTATTGTAACATCTCTTTGTATCTTCCTTAAATAAACCGCACATTGAGCCCTACCTTGGGAAGTTTATCTTCCAGTTGGGTCTTGGCAGCCTTGATCAGCTGAATGTTGAGCTGCAAGGCTTCATTAGTAGCCCTGAACTGCTTCTGCATGTCGTCAGCCGACTGCGCCAGCAGAGACTCCACCAGAGCGCGCAGGGACAAAGAGTTATTCTTCTGCTGCTCGGCCCTGGCTATGTTGAGGTCTGAGATGTTCTCCCACTGCTTTGGGCTAACTGTTGCACTGGGAGAGGGAAAGAAAACCATAAAAACAGCTTGGACTGAAAATACCGTCTCTCTCCAGGTACTCCAGCTTCCTCCCACAATAGAACAATGAAATGGCTACTTTTTCATTAGCTTAACATGTCTCCTTGTGTGCTGTTCTGTTGCATTTTGATCAAATGTCCAGTCCTGTCCAAACCCCCACAGCTCACCACCACAACAGGCAGGTATAAGAAATTAAGTGTAGAATCATGGATGGATGACAAATGCTTGCAACATTCTGTCTGCAAATTCCAATTTTTACCTCAAGCCTGTTAGGGGCTTACTATTTTGTGTAATAGGTGCATTTAAAGTAATAAATAAAGAGGGCTTCAAATAACAGGCTTTAGAGTAGCTATACTATAAAATTTCTTGTTTTCTGGGAACAAGAAGCTGATGGTTTACCTTGACAGCATAGTGATGTTTTTCTTGGACAGTGGCAGATTAGGGATTGTCTGCACGGTCATCAAGGCACAAGAGTTGTCAATGTTTTGAGCTTGAAATTTCTCCTTCAGATCCTGTTCTAAGTAGAACTTAGCAGACCTGTCTAGACTGGAGTAATCAAAGAATATCAGTGTCATTTCATGTTCCTGTTTATAAAATATATATATACTCATTCAGTAGTATCATTATAGGTCAAAACGATATACAGATATTAGCCAGAGTTCTCACCGTATCTGCTCAGCAATCTGCTCTAGCACAATCTGAAGTAGACCTGTCACTTCATGAAACATCGAACATTCTTTCAGCAGCTCGGCGTCCACCGCATCATGCACCCTGTCAGAAGGGGCCCGTTTCCTTCTGCAAGCCACACAGCAGAACATTTTCACTCAACAGCTGGGAGTTTAAGCTTAAAGTTACTGACATTTCAGGACAGCTGCCAGATGCTTAAGACGGAAAAGAGAAAGGTAGGCCGTTCGCTTCTGATTTGGTGGTTTCACCTCGCCTCCAGACAGAGAAGAGTGACTTTCATTGCGTCTTGGTTCATCGCCAGGGCCTTCACCACTCTGCTTTGTAAGGCTTCAAGGGCATCAATCTCTGGAATAAGCTCCTCGAGCTTCATCTCCACCTCCTTCCTTAAAAACTGAATGTCTCTGACCCGCTGATCTGAACATCAGGGAGAGAAAAGAAAAAGATCACAGCTCAATTGCAAGCAAGCAATTTCCTTTAATTCTAAACATGAGCCACCACAAAACCCGTCCTTTCCTACTTACCAAGGCGCTTACTGTCACCATTTTGCATACGGATACATGCGCTCTCAGACTCCGACATGAGCCTCTTACACTCTGCTCGAAAGAGCTCAGAGCGGTTCAGGACAACCTCAACATTGAGGAGATCAGGTCCATCAAATTTCGGGATACTCACATCTAGGACAGACATGGTTCTGAGGAGAGACGGATGGAAAGGAGGATGTCAGAGGAGCGGATAACAGAAAATCCAATTATTAATGGTTAAATATAAATAATTTACCTCTTTTACATCTGGGTTTTTAGATGTCAGGGAAAATTTAAAAAAATATTTGGTCTTTACCTGGTCTTAAAATGATTTTAATAAATTTTCAAGTACACAAAAACACAATACATTCCACTATGCCATTATTTATTAAAACATAAATATCATGTCAGTACACTTAGAAAAGGACTAAGCAGGTAATGCTTTCAGGGCTGAAACAATTAATCTGATTAATCATGATGAATCCAATATTGAAATAATCGTCAACTAATTTAGTATACCGTTAATTTGAGTATGCAGACTGTTTGCTGAAAGAACAAAAAAGATTAAAAAACCTTTGTAAATTTGTTCTACCCAGAACTCCTCAAGTGGCATATTTTTTAGCTTATGCATGTTCAGATTGTATTAAAAATGTCCTGTTAAGCACCTCTAATCAGTTAATACAAACAATAAATAAATCATTCTTATCCTGTATTGATGTTAAGGCAAATAGAAAGCAAAAATGGAATTTAATTATTTATTTATATCCTTTAATATTGGATTAAAAAAAGGCTTGAATTAAAAATCTCCAGAATGTGATCATTCTATTATCCAAATAATAGTCAGGATACTCGATAGATTAATCAATTAATAAAATAATCACTTGTTGCAACCCAAATTACTTTTTAGAAGAAGAAGGCTTTGTCTCTCCTAAAGCATCGTTTTTAAAGTTAAACAACTGACTTACTAAGCCATGCTCTTTGGACGAATGTGGTCTAAAGTGAAAATGATAGGTCATAATGTCCTGACCTAACCAAACATACAGCACATAGGCACAAAAACGTCACACAAAATGTTCAGCAGTTTGAATTAATGTCTGCAGACACCGTTTGAGGTTAAAGGTGACGTAGTCTGCCAGACAGCTAAAGCCTGGCTGGAATTTCGCTATAAAACCACTGAAGCAGTCCTGAAAAAAAAAACAAAAAACTGTGGGAAACAACAATACGAGAGACTGAGAGTTAAAGCTGCTAAAGGTGAAATGTACTGTTTAAAACCTTATTTTGACTGTGGGGATTCGGCCTAAATAAAATACTATTTCCGAATACTTAAAACCATAAAATACATTGAACTTTCTTTTTACGTCGGAGTTTTTGTTCTTAAAAAATAAAAATAAAAAACCGTTGACATTAGCAACAAGTCACCCAAACCTGAACCTGTTAGCTAACCAGTGCTCCTTAATACGAACGTAACATTTTTATCTCGACATTAATATAAGCTTATGAATAAATAAGTTTCTGTGTGAAACGCACCTTCTTTCGCGCAGCTGAAACAGAGAAAATGTAGCGGAGATCCCGCTGACCGCAGGCACAAATTAACAAAACAAATGGTTACTATGGCAACCGGACGGACAAATCCTAAAGCGAGATTCCTCTGCTGAGAGGCGTTTCCGTACCAGCTGCACTTCAACGCAGCATTTGACCTCCGTGTTTTTACTCCATGGTGCGTTCAAGTCAAGTCGTACACTAGCATATCAACATTGAGATAATTCCAAAACGATTAAATATTTAATTTTTCTCGTCAAAGGTCACGAAGGTGTTTTTCTACCAGTTGCAAATAACATTATTTTTGAAGTTCGGTTCTGTTAAATGAATCTAAATCTGAGGTGTTGCTGTCCATGGCACTGGACAGTCCATTTGTTTAATTGGAAAAAAATATTCAAATCTGCAGTAGAATCACAATTAAACCATGTGTGCTTTATTGGCTGTTAATCTAATAGTTGGAAGCAGTGTCATTCAATTTTAGAGCATTTTAAAAACCGGGCAGTATAGAACCTACTATTTATTCAGGTGAATATTAATGAAATCTATTATCTAATTTTTATCAATCAATCACAGTTTAATTGTTTTATGTTATAGATGATTCCTTAGCAGGTATTTTTTCTGAATACATCAGTTCTCTGACATTTACAAAGTTATATCCCCAGGTCATTTCCATCCTGAGTGCTGTTATTTACCAAAGTGTTAGTAGCATATAAGTTTTTGTAAAGTATTAAAAGTGTAAACTCTTGATTGGTTAACATTCCTAGATCATCTAAAAATTGTACAAAAATTACAGTAAGTTAGCTCAAAACCGATTAAAAATGCCATTTACCACACACTGTACATTTTCCAGCATGAATAACAACAAACGAATAAAACCAAGATTAAGTAGGGAATTATTTAAATTTTATTTTTGAAATGTGTGTTTTTTGTTTGTTTTTTTTTTTACAGTACATTTGCAAAGAAGCAGCTGACAAAAAGAATCAACAGCAAAAAAAGTTCCGGAGAGCCAAGATGTTGCTCTAAGCTTGTAAAAAGAAAGATCCAAATGAGATCTGAAAAAAATAAGCAATAAAGATGTCGAAAGATTAAATATAAGGTACTGGTGATGAAGAGGTCAAAGTTACGTTAAGCAGCATACAGTTCAGTTTAGACAATTGCTTTAAAGGCACTGATGAATTTACCACAAAACATATACTGAATAATAATGACAAATTTTAAATATATATATATATATATCTATGTTTAACAACATTATACAGTGTAAAAATAGTCATTACGTTTACAGTGATGCTACAATCTACATTAAAGGGGAATGATTTCAATATTTTCTTTTAAACTCCTGTGGGCTGAAGTTGCAAAGCTGACCTGGAGTCATTGGAAACAGATCCAACTAATAAAACAGCAGTTCAGTTCTCAGTTCTCACTGGAGAGCTTTAAAATCCAAACTGTCAAATTGTCATTTGTCTTTGTACAGCAGCGCATCTCTACAACAATAATCACCAAATAATTTAAAATCACAATCGCATCTAGCTTTCACACAACAGCAGTGATTTTTTTTTTCCATGACAGTACACAGATAAAGAGAAGCATTCCAGAACAAAAACTTCTCATTTTTCTAAACATTTCACACTTTCTGTACACCTTATAATTTAATAAAAGAATCTCTGTTTTTAAGGTTATTTTCTTAGGAATCAGTGCATTGCACAAGCACATACTGGCTCTCAGAAAAAAGTATATAATTGCTGAAAATGTGAAAAGTGTTCACATATAAATTGATGTAATTGAGATAGCATGGAAAGAGAAAAGTTTGCTTCCTAATTCCCTTTTCCAAGCTGACAGTTTACTGGAGGGTTGCTGTCTTCTAACAGAAGCCGAGAAAATGGTTCCTTCCTCCCTGAGCTGGACTTAAGGAAATTCTCCAATATCCTTCGTCTTTACATCTATAAGCTATTGGACATTAGCCAGGTATTAGTACAGCAGCTGGTCTGTCTACCAGATGACCACTCATTCCAGAAAAATGTACCAACCACAGAGGTTTTGGGCTCAGTGGGGATGAGATTCCAAATTTGAACTCTGAGCTGGAGGTCAAGAAACCAGATCAGTTGTTCCACATCTGGGAGCGATTTGCTTCAAAAGTCTTCACTTCTTGCTATTCTGTCCAGTCCATTGATCCTCTCAGGAAACAAGCCTTCTGCCACAGCTACCTTGGACTCTTGGACCTAAAAATATGAAGATTAAAAAAAAAAAAAGAAAGAAAGAAAGTATACTGAAAATCTGAGTAGTAAAATGTTCCTTTATGGAAGGTTTTTGTAGATTTCACCAACTTAAATTTAAGACTTTTTAAGACTATTATGAATGAAATTTAAGACCTGTCTCACAACAGAAATGTACAAAAGAAAATACTATATTTTATATAATAGCGCCGTGCGTTTTTTCCATAGAATGCATGTTGTATTGTACTGGTTGGCAACAGAAGTGAGCCAAAGGCATAGACAAAAGTCATCCAGCCAACTTAGACTTACCAATGAAGATGAAGAAAAGCCAGAGAGCTGGCAAGGGTTTATTAGCAACTTAATCGGTGGTATCCTGAATAGCCTCAAGTCACAGAACATAATGAAGATGTCTCAACTTTTGACTGACAAAAAAGTCCCATGAGAAAAATGAACTACATAAAATATAGGACATTAAACAGTCTTGCCGCAACAAATTTTAAGACTAGTGAGTATTTAAGATCAACTTACACATTTTCTAATGAATTTAAGATGTTTTAAGGTCTTAATTTTAGATACATGACTTTAAGACTTTTTGAGGATGTGTGGACACCCTGCTATGAGTGCTAAGCAGACTGTAATCCAATAGAAATATTAATAACTAACATATTGAAAGATTATGTCCCCAAATCAAAACACTCCATAATCATATCATCATTCCTAGTTTAATGCACACTTTCTTTTCATATTTTTGTTGATCGCTCACCTTAAATGGTTCACTAATTCCAATGATGCACCGCAGGTTGCTGCTATAGTAACACAGGACACACTCTCCCCCCCTAACCGGGATTTCCTCTTTACCCATGAACACCTAAAAACAGCAAAAGAGTAAAACGCCTCTGCAAACCTTTCCACTCAGACTTAGCAACACTCTAGGCTTCTTTAGCTACTACCTGCATCATTTCGTTGTTAAAGGCCACTTCATCGTCTTTGACCCACGTGTAGGTGATGTAGTCCGACACGCTGCTGAATCCAACCTGAAATCCAGACATGGTGTGAGTGAGGTAGAAACAGAAACCCTAATGAGCTGCTGGTGGAAGGATAACCTTGTAGAGTCCGATCCAGTCCCAAGTACTGGATGGGAAGGGCTGCAGGGGGTTGTAGAGAACAATGGAGTCGATGTCCGCACTCCAGTCGCCTTCTGCATGCAGACTCACCAGAGGAGTCTGGTGTATCTTTGTCAGCTTTAAGGACAGAGATACCAACTTTAATGGGTGTTTAACAGTAAATACAGTCATTATAAAGTCTCTAACACTGCAGGAGGAAACCAAACAATGTGTATTTATTCATACCTCTAATCTATTGTCAAGATGACAAAAACAAAGTCAATCTTCATTTTGTCACCTTGTCTTGCAGCTCATCTGTAGGCCAAATCTGATATTTTCAACAGTAATTCTTAGCATTGCTATGTATGCAGCCCCCACTTTGGTTCCAAAAACAGAGGCCTTGAGCTCAAACTGTACTAATGCAGAATAAAGAAGCAAAGCAAGAGAACTGAGCTCCGATTCATCACATTTCTTCCCACTTGATGGAGTTTCTCACCTCCAGGGTGAAGATGCCGATCACAGGTTTGTGGTCACTGATTCTGAACTCCATGTTGCTGGTGTACAAGTCCTGCCGGACCTTCAGAGGATACTCCTCTTCCTCTTTCAGTTGCTTCTTCTCCTTGACATCGTTTTCATCTTGCTCGTCGTTGGGTTGGGATTTGGGTCGGACACGCCACAGAATCCGGTCGGTCCAGGCAGGTTTTCGCTTCTTACCGCTAGACAGGTGATCACAGACGATATAGGAAGGGAAATGTCAATTTAGAAAACAAAAAGAAGCTTGTTTCCTGAGAGGAGCAATACCTTGCAAAGGTATTGATACTTGTTGAACTTATTTGCATTTGATCACATGACAGCTACAAACTTTATAGCTTTGGTAAAGATTTTAGGTAATCAGTCAGCGGATGGTGGTGCAACATTATGGAAAGAATAAAACTTTGCCTATATTGACATTTTGCTCCATCACATATTTGAATATTTTATTTATGTTAAAGCTGCCTATGTTTAAAACACGTGAAGCATCTTTATTTCCAATCTTTTAGCATTATATTTCCAGTAAATAGTTTTTTATACAGCAGTCAATCTGAGTGGTGCAGCTGAGCACGTTATTTCTCTCAATTTGTGTAGGAGAAAAAAAAAGAAAGTTTGAAATTATGTGTTAACATTCTCTGAGTTGGATATATGGACTCAAATATTCATTTAAACATATTAGTCTATCCTTTTTACACACCCTCTCCCTCATGATGCATACATGAAATACAAGATTGTATGTAGGAAGATCTGTTAAATGGACGAGTTTGTTGCAATTTCTAGCATCTATACCCAGGACGACTGTTAAATGCTAAAGTTGTAGGAATCTTGCTGCGTCTATCCTTGCTGTAACTGAAAACAGGGAAGAGCTCATGGCGACAACAGCAATGCTAATCCTTTAATTTGACTTTACGGGCAATTTGTTTAAAAAAAAAAAAAAAAAAAAGAAGGGTTTGTGTAACCAACTGGTTGTTTCTAATGTTGATCATAAAAGCAAAGTATTCAACCCTGAATGATGCAGAGATTAGCTTCGGACCTGTAAGGGTTCAGAACCCTAACGGCCTAATCTTACAATCACTCCTGATAATACTGTGAAACTAATACAGTCACCGGTCAAAAAGTGGCACAATCTCTATATCTGTCCACACGTTAGATAATAAGCCAGCCATATTAGAAAACATGCTCCCTTTTACATAAACGATCCTGAAAAGCAGTAGGGTGGTGGTAAACAGTGAGGGTTAACAGGAGTTAATACAGGTAACAGATACCAACTGTGCTTCATAATCCGTATCTTTTATTCATATAGCATTTAATACGTACTACTCACAAAAAGTTGGGAAAATTTGGCTTTTGGGGTGAAAAATGTAGAATATGGATCTGTGTTGCAACCTTGTGATGGTGAGCTAAGCTCAGCGTTGCAAACCCGATCGTCTTGATCTCATGATTTCAAAATGTGAACAAAGAAATTCATTGACTGAATCATGGATCAAACACCTGTTGTGAATTTTGTTGTTAGGCCAAGAAGTTGAGCAAAATGCACTGAAACGTTAAACAGTTGGATTTGTGCAACAGTTTAGAGAAAGTCACATTAAGTTCACCTGTAAAGGTTAAAATAATTTTTAAGGGAACTTTGTCCTAAAGTCATATATCACTAACTCTTCATGAGTAGTGTGATTTCACTATTCATATATACGTGAAATACTTTTATGATTTAAATCTATTAAATAATCTAATGAAAGCTCTTTTTTGTGTCATAGTGCTTCAAAAACCCAAACGGTCCTTTCCCTAACATCCGAAATAAACCGGAAGAAAAAATACCTTAGGCTTTGTGTGCAAAGACAGGCTGAGTTTAAAACTCATAACCATCTCTGCTTGTTTCAGTTTGCTATTATCTCTTAGCTAAGGTTTAAATAAGATGCTTAAAATATGTCACTTTTACTAGGAGGTAAAAGTGGTACATATGCACATTAAAGCACGGTTAGATGAATTAGGAATGGGCAAATACAGAGCCTATCTAAAGTATTCATATCTCTCAAACTTTTTTGAAAGCTGAATATGTATCTTTTATAAAAAATGTTTTCTTCTTAAAACCTTTACTATGTCATGACAGCAAAACAAGAAATAGAAAATCTGTGAGAAAAATTGAGATTTTCCACCTCCTTCTCCCAGTGCTGCTATTGCTAAGGCTAATGCTAGTGCTGACACCACTCGGCCAGAAACAGCCAAACTGTAGCCCAGCAGAGAGCTACGGCACTAAGATCCTCCTCCTGGCTCTGATTGGTTGTTTCTGACAGAGCGGTGTATTTCTGCAGAGCGGAGGCAGAGGAGCTCGACTTCTTCAGATTATCTGTTTTTTGTTGCGCTGTCAGGACATTTTGACAAACATGTAAAAAAAAAAACCCTGTTTTTATAAAAGTTAAACACTGTTTATTTCAATCAGATTTTGTCACGTTACAGCCACAAACTTCAATGTACATTTCAGCCCAAAATTATTCATAGCCCTCACTGACTTAGATCTTAAAAGCATGTTGGAAAATAGAGGTATCTCCAAAAACAATAAAACTGTGTGGAAAAGAGCATAGATATTTAATCAAATCAAAAATAATTTACCTGGTTTTATTTACATTTTATTAAAATTGTCATGTCAATAATGACTTATAGTTTTATAAATAATCTATGGCAAGATATTTACTGGCAATATAACAATCAAATCCTTTTTATAATTTGTGATCAGGACCCTGATTGGATCACCCCAAAGCTATTACCATCACTTCCAGTCAGATGAAATATACTGGTAAAATTAAATGACAAGTAAAACTAAATCTGCAATGGATATGAATAACTTTGGCCTCATCTGAATGTGCAGTGAAATTTGTGTTTATAACATGGCGAAACGTGGAAGAGTTCAGGAGTATGAGTGACTTTAGAAGGTCCTGTATTTTAGGGAAATGTGCATATGATTAGACTTTAGGAATGCTTACTTAAAGCCAAACCATTCTGTGTAGAATCTGAAAAGTTAAAAAGAGGCGAAGATAAAATAAACACAAATTAGAAATAAAATGATGATTTCGATCATCATGATGATTTTAATCCGAGTACCTGCTGTCATAGGTATCTGAGTTCAAGTCAAATTTGTATGTGGGCTGAAAGTCCAGCGGTCCTTCTTCAAACTCCTGCAGCAGCTGCTCCTTCTTCTTCAGCATGATCAGCTGAAAACACGACACGTTTTTTTCACACGGCATCATCATAGCTACCCAAGTACTGACGGGTGACCCCTGGATTCTCTCATAAATACGAGCTGAAAGACGGTGAAAGAGTCCAACCTGGTCATGACTCCACAGCAGGTTGTAGGTTTGGTTGTTGATACACGAGCGGACAAAGTGCATGCCGTGGTCCTGGATCCTGAAGTTGAGATCTCCGAACCAGAACACCAGCCTGATCAGAACGACAGCAGAAATTAAGAAAACATGTTACCTGTGCTGTTTGAGCCGCGTGTGTTTTCTCACCTGTGGTCGATTATTCTTGGAGCTTTCTTGCAATCGAAGGTCTGTGTGTCCATGATGTGCTCAAACTCATCCATCCTTTCATTTGCATACTTCATATGAGCAGCCAGGTGGCAGTTGAGGAAGCAGAGCATGTGTCCATAAAAAGACAGACGAACCGACACACCGCCTTTGTTACCCTGACAGACAAACAGGAAGGGAGAGAAATAAAACTGTCAAACATGCAGGAGTAAGAGGAAAAACGTACGAAGCACTGAAACGTACAAAAATTTCCTTCTGCTTTTTTGGTTCGCTTCATGAACCAAACAGAATAATAAGGATGCACTGTGGCTTAAGGAACTACTGGATTAAAAATATAAATGTGGAACTTCAAGTTTCTGAGTGCGCATTTGAAAATGTGCTCCTCACGTTTTTCACATTACAGTTTTTATTTACTTTTAACAACAAATAGTGACACATTCTGTTTTCAAACACTCCTGGTGAGAACACCGCTTGGATTCAGAAACAGCTTAGGCCCTCTTTTCACCCGATTACAAAGTCCTAATAATAAGAGTAAAAATACAATCTAGTGTGTGTGTGTGTGTGTGTGTGTGTGTGTGTGTGTGTGTGTGTGTGTGTGTGTGTGTGTGTGCATGCGCTTCATTTCAATTGAAATTCAATTCAAAACTCAATTTGAATTGAATTGACATTTTCTATGTGTGTCTTTACCGCTCACCCAGTAACCAAATATGCCGGTGCGGGTGTAGGTGGCCTGGATGTCTCTGATGAAGGGGACGTGCCCCAGTTTGGAGAAGAAGAGCAGCAGCAGACCCTGCATTCTTATCGATGACACCTGAAACACGTCGTTTCACAACATATGCAACCCTTAGTTTGAAAGTATTCATCGTTTGTTCTCGTTTACCATGCAGAATATGTCCATTGTATGGATTTGTATGGAGGAAATGTACCTTGATGTAATTCAACGGAGCTAGTGTGGAAATAAACAGCTGACTCCAAGGGTCGTCAAATATCATGTCCGACACAAACCTCACTGGTCCTGAGTAAACTTCCTGCAGCCTGAGCACATACAGGTATGACTGTCGGGTATAAATGCACACAGAAATAACTTGAAAGCAATAAAAGTAATAATACATAAAAATGTACTGAAAATAGCCTACGAAAATCTGACATTGCATCTGAATTGTCTTTCAACAGAATAATTTAAAAAACAAACAGGCCTGGACAAAAATGCTGGTACGTGTAACTGAAACCAAACAATTTCTGTAACTCTTAATGAGACGGCAGTGTTTGATTTTCATTGCTCCATTTTCATTACTTTTGTCAGTTTCAAGTTATTTCAGTGACCATTGTGGGGTTTCTTATTCATTAACAAAGGCCTACTAACAGTTTTGCCACTTGAACATATATGAAAAAGAAAACTTCAGCCATACCCTATGACATAGAGGTCAGGAGTCTTTGGTGAGTTCAAGTGGAGAAGTGAGGCCACATCATCAGGAGGATCAGCCGTCGCCACGTTCCACGTCACCATGTGAAGTCTGGAAGATGAAAAAAAAAAAAAAGAAAAAGAAAAAATGAATCAAATGAATTAATTCAATCTGCTTCGACTTATTCTGAGAACCTTTTGGGTCAGCGCTTCTCTTTAACCACCAACCAAAGAAAAGCTCATCAAGCCTGAGCGTGAAAGCCGTTACAATGGCAGCAGTGAGATACCGCCGCCAGAAGCAAATCAGGCTGCTACAGTTTATTTAGACTCAACTCAGAGCCCGGACTGTCCTGATCTTAACCAGAAAGATTAAAGCAAATGGTTAAACTGGAAAGCTACAATTAGAAGAAAAACAGAGGCTGTTATTAAGGACAAATAAAGAAGTTTGTTCAGAACAAAGAGGGGTATAGATATAAAAAAAAATAAACAGAGCAAATTATTTCTCTAAAAAAGTGATCTCTGGGTCCAGCTCCTTCTTGTTCCACCTGAAGTTGTCCTTTTTTGGCTTGTTGGCTCTCTTGGCACAGGAGAGGAAGGCACTGTCCAGGGTCTTGACCATTTTCTGGTGCAGCTCGGTTTTGGGGTCCAGGTCATCCACGCAGGTCATCAGCTGGTTTAGCCGATGGCGCAGAGCCAGTTTGCTCGCCGTTGACTGTGTGGCATCAGAAGAGAGGGTGTCACTGCGGACGCGCCCCATGGTTCCCAGCAGACCGCTGATTTCGTCCATTCTGGCTCGAGATGCAAAGTCCAGTAAGAAGTCCCTGAATCCCCCACTGAGAAGGTTCTAAAGTTATCTGAAGGACTCAGTGAAAAATATCAAAAACGGGTTGATTAGAGAGTGAATCAAGGGAGCTGAGAGCGCTTTTACTGTAGAATCAAACCACCAAAAGGGAAGTGGAGAAAGTCCAGGGACAGGGAGATTAGGGAATTGGTTCATTTGTCTACAAGTCGCCTTTGTGCTCTGAACTCTACCTCTAATCTCACTGAAAAATGTCCCAACAATAGGCCTATTAAAATAATTGAGAAACCACGTTGCAAACGAGAGCAGAGCTGCTCCTGCCTCAGCTGGACGGCAGCACGCTGGCCGCTTGTTTCACTCCAAATCCGCATTAGGTGTATGTTGTTGAGCAACCTAATCCGCCCGTCAGAATGAAGCGAAGTGGTAAACAGTGCTCCGGGTTTAGTGTTACAGCACATTCAATCCTACATGACTCATGCAATCGGGCTTTTTAAAGAGATCCCTGGAGTGCCAGGCACGGCACAAAGAGCAGATCCACTATTTACAGCAAAGCCTTTGATTAAGAGAAGAAGGAGAACAGCTTCATGTTGACTTGAAGCTTTTTAACTTGGTGCTATAATGTAATGGAGGATGGCATGATGAAGAGTTTAACCCTCACCTCACCTATAATTATGAGATCTAGATCACAACAGAAATAACAAGACCATGAAACGAGCTTCACCAGTAGAAAGGCAGCATTAAAAAGAGTCGGTTGAGTTGGTTCAAACATCTGATCAGGATGCCTCTGACAATCCTGCCTAATCCCAAAGGAAGAAGATCCTATGGGAGGTCCAGGACTCAGTGCAGGGAAAACATTTTTGTGACCTTCTGTGGAGCCCCTTATGCTGATGGGTATGTGGCTATAAGTGATTTCTGTCCAATCACAACACTGTAAACAGTGTGATCCTTGGTGAACATCGCAAATTAATCAAAGAACAACAGATGAATGAGTAGATGAATCAATGGAGACCCTTCTTGCAACTTCAAGGTCTTAAGAGATCTAATGCTGACAGCTTAGTACTAAATATAGCAGCAAGTACAGGCCTATAAGTAATGCTACAGCTAAAAATTTGTAATTTTGTGCAACTTTTTAAATATATTTTTATCTTCGTGTGAGCCTACGTGCTTCGATCCTGAAGCACGTAGGCTCAGGAATTTAGGTGTTACACCTGAATTTTCCCACCGTGGGACAATGAAGGATATTTCTATTCTAAAAGTGCAGATCATAGGAAGTATTTCAATTTTGTTTAAAAGATTCTAAAGCATCACAGAAGTGCTGCAAGCAACAAAAAAGCAATGAACAGCAAAAAAGAAAAACAAGATTAACTTTTTGTTTCTGAGGATGCGCACCACGCATCATCTCATTTCACCCAACACTGTTTACCAGGTAACACTTATTACCTGGTTTCTAACTTGTGCCAGATCAGAGCAGGACATCAGTGTGACTTTATTTACTTGTTTATTAACCGGAAGAAGATCCTACCTGAATCTTTCACTTTCCTTCTCCAGTGGCTGATGATCATCTGGTTGCTCCTCGTTCTCCTCCATCATCTCCACGCCTTGCAGCACCAGATGTAACAATTCAACTCCAGATTCGTGCCCTTGTAAACAGCTAAACAGCCAATATTAGACCTAATATATTTTATTATTTCTTTCTTTGCTTCTGTAAACTTTATCCGTTGGTCCCAAATACTCTGGTGATGTGCTATTGTAACGAAACACAAGGCTAGCTGCACTGCGCAGCAAGCTAAAGAGAGTCCTGTTTTAAAATAAGTACGAAATACCCGAAGCAACAAGATGCACCAGAAGTTATATTATCACGTACAACCTGAAAGGCTTTGGTAATATTTATTTTGGCTTTAAAATCAACTTACGAGATGGAGAATAGCAGTCAGAAGCCGCAGAAGTACAGTATTGTTGTTGTTCCCGCCCCTAACCGGAATGTAGGTAGTTTACTTTCAAAATAAAAGACATACTCTAAGAGCTGCTTTTTCTATACGTCAGCGTGTTGGCCATATTGTGAGTGGCAAGGTCGTTTGACTTCCGGATTTAATTATTTCCATTTATTAATTTATCTCGTTCTTATAACACCAATGATGGTGAGACAAAATATTACTTTAAATCAAAATATGAAAGAAACAGCATTTCCTGTTTCTATTCTAAATACTTCGGAATATGCGTCCCAGTAGGGTTATTTTCTCAAATTTAAAGTGCATTTTGAAAACCTTTAGGTAGGTAAACAAGCTTTTCATTTAGCCCGCATTGCAGAATTAAACTTTTTTTTTATTGGTCTATATTGCAATATTCTAATAGTAAATGTCGTGTTGCTTAAGCTCAAATCAGAAAGTTATTTAAAACATAAATTGTAGTTATATATATGTCCGGTTCTAATAAGAAGGAACATGAGAAATTTGATAAATACCAAGTTTTCAAAGAGGAAATAGAAGTTGGAGAGTCAAGTCCTCAGTGATCTTCGACTTTGAGCTGCTACCCAGACTGAGGGAGTGGTTTCAGGAACAACCTCTGTCTCTAGTCATTATCTTACATGTTCCTAGGACTGCCCTCTTCTGCCCCCAACTCCAGCATTTTATAGGCCGACGATTGACTTAAAATAGGTTTTGAGCGTGAATTGACTACAAACTACATCTCCCTCAATGCATTCCGATTGTTACCAGCCAACATTACGGCTTCTCGCCACTAGAGAGCAGCAGAGTCAACTCAAGCTGCTTATTGATTTTCCCAGCGAATAAAACTGAGACATCGACAAGCTAACATCAAAACGTCCAAGAAAAGAAAAATCGATTTATAAGTAAGACTGTTAATGAAGATGTGTGTGAGTTGGTGTCAGGGCGGCAGGTCGCGCTAGACTTTTTTTGTTATCCGTTATCTTGACCGACAACATAAAAAAAAAAAATTGGCCCTGTACTATTTTTATCCGTGAAATTACAGTCATATTAACATCGGCTATTTAGTCGCATTTTATGCGGTTTATTTAATATTCACCGTGAATCCTGATTCCATCACAAATTAAGCAGATAAATGCATCTACATTTTTCTCCGTAGTGACAAAAAACCACTGACTGAGGCCCCAATAACTTTTAATAAATTAAATTAAGCGACTTCACTTAAATTAGCATCACTTCACCCGCTGGGGTCTGAACGCACTTCCTCCTGGTTCCCATCTGCAGAAAAATTCATCAGTCAGTTGGATCTGTCTGATCCAAACAGATCAACTGAACTCTAAGTGTTTTACCCTGTGCGGTCCGGTGTGCGCTTTTACCAGGATTTTTATTTTTTTTATTTTTTTTTTGCGTGGTTTCGCTTCTCCAAAACGGACAGATGTTACGTCTGCAGCTCCTCCAGAGCGCCGCTCTCCTGGGTAACTTGCACCAAGAAGGCTCCATTTGTTAAATCCGCTGGATGAGTTACTTCCAGCGGTTTCTAAGTCTTCGCAGCGGCGAAGCCGCGTCCGCAGGGTTGAGCAGCGGACTGCGCATGTTACAGTCTAATTAACTTTTGCATCGTTATTTATTTCCTCAAGATAAACTACCGGCTCCACAAATGGATTAACACAACGTTGCATTCTCTTCAGTTTTCTCTGGTCTGTAATGGAGACTTGAATTTAGCACGCCATTTCAGCAAAAGGTTTGTAATGCGCTTCCTAACCAGACGCTCCAAAGCGTCCGGTCCATAACT